>NW_006922083.1:1272055-1312797 GCF_000298275.1 Orycteropus afer afer | reverse complement strand
AGGATGCTTCAGTCTAAGGTGCCCCCAAATTTTCACACATTTGAATATTAAGGCATTGGTTGGAAATTTTTTCTCATCTGTAACTATACTCTGACTAGCCTAAATCTGCAACATAACACATGATTAGATTAATATTAGTAAATCATTGGCTAACAGCTCACAAAAGATAACAATTACACATCACAGCAGCATGTCTGCAGACAGCTGTGACTTCCAGACCATTATCTTTTGGATTTCTAATGGCTGTAGTTAAGTAATATATTAAAAATATTACTAATTTTCATAAAGAGCATTTAGCATTCTTTATTCAATTCTAAATTTTTATAGCTGTTGTAAATGTTTGTTGTTTATTTTTGGAAAAATTCCAGTGCTATTTTTATCTATGTGTATTGTCTATAAAATAAAAACAAATGTAGCTTAATTAGCAGGATGTGAACAAAATTGGGATAGTTATATAACGTTTAAGTAGCACACAGATAAGGTATAAACAATGCTATTCTTTTATAGTGTTAATATTTCATATTAGTAGTTTTTATTTATCCTTAGTGTTCTGCAGTTTTACTATGATGAGTCTAGGGGGTATATATATATATATATATATATATATATATATTTTAAATTATCAGATGTTATTTTTGATGGAAGTTTTAAGTTTACAGAAAAATTGTGCCTAATGTAGTTTCCATATGCCTCCCTACCCCACTGTTTCTCCTGTCATTAACATCTTGCATTGTTGTTGTTGTTAGGTGCCATCGAGTAAACTCAGACTCATAGCGACCCTGTGTACAACAGAATGAAACACTGTCCAGTCCTGTGCCATCCTCACAATCCTTGCTAGATGTGAGCCCATTGTTGCAGCCAGTGTCAAGCCATCTCCTTGAGGTGTTGTACTTCATTTCGGTAAACACCTAGGAGTGCAGTTGCTGGATTGCTTGACAATAGCAGTTTAACTTTGTAAGAAAAGTGCCAAGACTCCATTTTACCAAGCATGACATCCTTCTCCAGAGAATGGTCCCTTCTGACAACATGACCAAAGTAGGTGAGACCAAGACTGGCCATTCTCGCTTTCAAGGAGCATTCCAGCTGCTCTTGTTCCAGGAGAGATTTATTTGTTCTTTTGGCAGTCCATGGTACTTTCAGCATTCTTCACCAACGTGACAACTCAAAAGCATCAACTCTTCTTTGGTCTTCCTTATTCATTGTCCAGCTCTTATATGCATATGAGGGAATTGAAAATACTACGGCTTGGGTGAGGTGCACCTTAGTCTTTAAGGAGACATCTTTGCATTAGCATGGTATATTTCTTTCAATTCCTGAATAAATATTGATATGTTACTATGAATTAAAGGATCACCTTTTATATTATACATTTCTATGGGTTTTAATAAATACATAATACCATATATTCACCATTGCAGTATCATACAGGATAGTTTCACAGCCCTACAAACCCCCTGTACCTCATCTATTCATCTGTCTCTTTCCTTCCCCTGAAACTCTGGCAACCACTGATCTTTTTATCGTCTCTAGTTTTGACTTTTCCAGATTATACTATAGTTGGAGGAGCCCTGGTGGCCCTGTGGTTATAGCACTTGGCTATTAATCAAAAGTTTTGAACCTATCCATGGGAGAAAGATATGACAGTCTTCTTCTATAAAGATTTACAAACTTGAAAAACCTATGGGTAAATTCTACTCTGTCCTATAGGGTTGCTGTGAGTTGGAATTGACTTGACAGCAGTGCATTTTACCATAGTTGGAATTATAGAGTATGAAGACTGGCTTCTTTTCAGATTGGCTTCTTTCAGCAATATACGTTGAAGCTTCCGCTATGATATTTTGTCCTTGATAGCTCACTTATCTTTATCATTGAAAAATATCTCATTGTATAAATGTACCAAGAATTTCCTTATCGATTTCAGCTCTTGAGGGACATCTTGGTTGCTTTGAAGTTTTAGCAATGATGAATAAAGCTGCTAGAAACATTTGTGTGCAGGTTTTTGTGTGAATATGCTTTCACCTCATTTGGGTAAATACCTAGGAGTGCAGTTGCTGGATTGCATGATAATAATAACTTTAACTTTGTAACAAAGTGCCAAACTACATTTTAACATTTGCATCAACATGAATGAAAGTTCCTGTTGCTCCATTTCCTCACCAGCATTTGGTGTTGCCAAATATTTTGGCTTTTAGCCATTCTAGTATGTATGTAGTGCTACCTCGTTGTTTTAATTTGCAGTGCTTCAATGACATATGATGTTGAGCATCTTTTCATATGTTTATTTGCCATCTATATATGTTCTTTGGTGAGGTATCTGCTCAGGTCTTTTGCCCACTTTTTAATTGAGTAGTTTATTTTCTTGTTGTTGAGTTTTAACGGTTCTTTGTATAACTTGGATATGACTACTTTATCAGATGTGTATTTTGCAAATTTTTTTTTACCAGTCTGTAGTTGTCTTTTTGTTCTCCTAACAGTAGCTTTCTCTGAGTAGTTTTTAATTTTACTGAAGTTCAACTATCAATTTTTTCTTTAATGGATCATGCTTTTGATGTTGTGTCTAAAAATTCATGGACAAACCTAAATTCACCTAGATTTTCTTTTAAGTTATCATCCGGAAGTTTTAGATTTTGAATTTTACCTTTAGGTGTATCGTGTATCATCAATTTTGAGTTGGTTTTTGTGAAAAGTCTAAGATCAGTGCCACCATTCATTTCAGTAAGGTCTATTTTTATTTTTGCTTTTTGTATTTCAAATACTTGAAAATTATCAGGTATTTTCTCTTAAAATACTGTTTCTCGTCCATTTCCATTTGCTAAACTCTATCAATATATGTATTCTTTGGTGTTGCATTCTGGTTTAATTCCTTAGCCCTACCTTTGAATTGGCAACGAGTTGGAGCCAACTTGACTGCATCTGGTTTTCAGAGTTCTTGGGTAGTGCATATGGTTAACATTCTTGGTTGTTAACTGGAAAGTTGGAAGTTGAGTCTATCCAGAGATGCCTTAGAAGACTGGTGGTGCTCTATTTCTGAAAAATCAGTAATTAAAAATCCTATGGAACACAATTCTGTTCTGATACACATGGAGTCATTATGAATTGGAGCTGACTTGATGGCAACTGGTTACTTTTGAAGTAATTGCAAATCTGCTGCAAAAGACTTAAGTGCTGAAGAGCAAAGGTGTCTCCTTGAAGAATAACATGCTCCAAACCCAAGCTTGGTATTTTCAATTGTCTCATATGCATGTGAAAGCTGGACAATGAATAAGGAAGACTGAAGAAGAGTTGATGCTTTTGAGTTGTGATCTGGACAAAGAATACTGAAAGTCCCCCATGGATTGCCAGAAGAATGAACAAATCTGTTCTAGAAGAAGTACAACTGAATTCTCCTTGGAAGTAAGAATGGCTGGACTTTGCCTCACTTGCTTTGGTCATGTTGTCAGAAGGGACCATTCCCTGGAGAAAGATATCATGCTTGGTAAAGTGGAGGGTCAGAGAAAAAGGGGAAAGCCCTCAAGGAGATGGGTTGACACAATGGCTGCAATGATGGGCTCAGATATAGCAAATATTGTGGGGCTGGCACAGGACCAGGTAGTGTTTCACTCTGTTGTAAATAGGGTTGCTATGAGTAGTAGCTGATTCAGGGGCACCTAACAATAGCAACAACTTTGTGTTAATACAGACTTTTTTCCCATCTATTGAGGTGTTTTAAAAATCAACAACTATATTTTTTCTTTCTTAATTTTTAATTTGTTCTTATTCATTTGTACTTGATTCATTTCTTATTCATTGCTACCCATTTCTTATTCATTTGTGCTTCATTTGTTTATGTTATTTGTTTACGTTATTTCAGTTCCATTCCTACTTTTATTTTATAAAGAATGCAAACACTTTTATTGTAGTCATTTTGAAATTAAAAAAAAAATTAATTGGTGGTTAATGAGCCCCCCAAGTATTGGTTTTGTTGCTCTCTTCTAGTACTAATTTCTAGGTGCTTTGGAATAATGCTTCACACATTTATTTTGAGCAAGATGCCATTCCTTCCTGCTTGCCTTTCCTGCCTTTCCACTTCATTAGTCCATTCCCTGAGGTTTTGGAGTGTCTTTCTCTGCCTTAGGACACTGATGAAGTCATAAAATCTGAGCCATAGGCAGCCTGGCCCAAGTCCTCCTTGGGACAAGTCCTTTGGTCCTCTTATTTAAGGGTAGCCTCTGGCAATGGGGGCTCTGGTAGTATAAGTACCTAAGGCATTTGACTGTTATCCGGAAGACTGGTGGTTCAAACCCACCAGCCACTCCTCAGAAGGAAGACTGGGCAAACTACTGCCATAGAGATACTGCCTGGGAAACCCAAGGAGGGGTCGCAATGAATTGGAACTGACTCTACGGCAGTGAGTTTGGCTTTTTTGGTTTTGGCAATGGGAGCGCTTTGGTCTGTCTCCCTTCGCTGACCAGGGGCCCGATTTAAAGATACCTCTGCTATTACTGTGCCTGAAGCTTCACAGGCCTGCAGAGTCAACCTCTACATTTGCACTTGTTTTCTAATCCATGCCTGGTACATAAATCTTTATCTTCATTTTGAGTATGGTTTTCTTTTCTTAAAATTATTGTTTTCTTGATAGTGTAGAAAAAAATACAACATGTGAACTTATGTGTCAACCTGCCTAGAAGTGCTTGAGTCTATGTGTGCAGATTATCAAGATAATTAATACTGAAATTTAAATCTGTTTATCAAATTAGTAGTTTAACTCATGTCTTTGTAAAGAACATTTAATGATTTGCTTGTGTATGCCCCAGTTTGGAATTTGGGAGGTGGAGCAGCTGATACAGAACAAAGGCCTATACTTATTAAATGATCTCAAACCAAACTTAATGCCATCAAGTCTCTTCTGACTCAGTGACTTCCAGTGGATTCCCAAGGACATACATCTTTATGGAAGAAGACTGCCTCATTTTTCTTCTGTGGAGCAGCTGATGGGTTCAAGCGACTGACTTTTTAGTTAGCAGCCAAAGCCCTTAACCGCTACACCACTAGCACTCCTTTTTTAAAATAATCATTCCAATGAAAAAAGGAAGAAATGTATGAAGACTATGAGGCAGTCTAGCCTCTAATAGCTAGACAATTTACCATTATAGATTTAGATAACATAATTTTGGTATTTGTGAAGATTGTATGTAAACGCAATTTTTGGCTTGAATGGCTGGGGTAATTACCTCCGTTTTCCACTTTAATTTGCTTATGTAGGAAACAGTATAAGTTGGGAAACAGTGTATGGTGACATACTTATATTATGATAAGGGTGAAAAATGGAAATAGCTACAGTAATCTATGATGTTAATGCTGCAGGAAAGATTGAACCTAGATAGTCTGATATTTCAAGTGGATCAGTGCCCCAAGTCACTAACTTTGCAAAGCTTTCTTGTGTGTGTTCTTTTTTTCTGTACAGTTGTCACAAGTACTTAATGTCAACAGCCAACAAGGTGGTTCTTTGTGAGATTCAAAAAATGGCTGTAGTACTTAAAGTATTGGACATGTGAGTCATTTACAAAACCTTGTACAATAATTATATTGGAGTAAGAGTAATGAGGTATAAAGATCACACTCACTAGCTAAATTTAAGAGTAATGTTTTGTTGAACTGCCAAGGAAATTAAAATCAAAATATTCCCACATAATTTTATGAATGGCATAAAATTTTTTGACAACAGCATAAGGTTTTCACCCCATTTTTAAATTAAATGTTCAATGCAGATGTTAGCAGATTTGATGAAATGGAACTGGAAAAGTCTTGTGCCATTAGTTTTTAAAATTAGTCTTTAAGGACTCAGTTTAGCTGGGATATGATTCACCCAAATTTCACCTAAAGGAAACCAAGTGTGTGTAGAGCAGATGACAAGTGAAGCAGATCATGCTTTTCAGTTGATTCACACATAAAGAATATATGTTCTGAGAGTGAGCAGAAAAATAGAGGTTATAAAAATTTGTCTCTTTGTATCCTTGAAGAAGAGGCTGAGCAATTGAAAACATATTTATGCACACTGCTGATAGAGAAACTCTAGTGATACTTTAAGCCTGATTTGGCACACCATGTAACTCTTCCAGGCACAATGCACAATTTTCATAAACTGATTGAATTGAAAGATTCCCTGCCATTTTTCTGTCATTCAGCTGACCCTGAGAATGACTACAGAAAATATTTTAGCCTAGATTCTAAGCAATATATTTTCAGAAAAAAAAAGATTGATAATTAGGGATTCACAAAGGATTGCAGACATGATTTATAAAAGGAATGATCAATTGTTTATTTTTACGAGTAATTTTCTTTGGCAATATCTTTTCTTCACATGATTTTCTTTGGCGATATCTGTGAGCCAAGTGAATCATGCCATCAAACTAATAAAATCTATTTTTCAAGAATTCATTACAATTTTCAGACAATCTAATGGCCATGTAAAACGTGGTTTGTGAAATCCTCATCTGCTTCTGGTAAGAGGCAACTAGAACTTTGTGAACAGCTCTCTCTTTTATGTTTTCGCAGAACACGTTCGCTTGTGTTTTCATTTTGATTTTATGTTCTTGATTATGTCAAGCACAATGAATGTACTCAAAGAGAAATGAAAATAAATAATTTCACATTTTTCAGTGAGGAAATTAGGCAGGCCAATTATTTTGTATGTTAGTTCTGAACAAATCCCAGAATTTGGTGAGCAAGGATGCTGGAAGAAATCTTTAATAAAGACTGGCTCACTTTGCCCATCTAAGACATGAGGGTGATAAGAATCTCTCTGACTAACTAATACTACTAAATTATTGAGTTCAAAATCCTCTGACCGCTATACTGAGGGCTTTTTCTCCTTTCTGCGGTAAATATTGAACTCTGATTGTTGTTGTTGTTGTTATGTGCCACAGAATTGGATACGACTCATAGCGTTTCTGAGGCAGTATCACTGCGGAAGTAGATTGCCCCATCTTCCTTCCGAGGAGTGGCTGGTGGCTTTGAACCCCTAGCCTTCTGGTTAGCAGTCAAGTGCCTTTAGGCATTACGCTACCAGAACTCTGGTTAGGAATATCAAAATATTAAAATGTTTCCTTAAATATCTTTTATTCTTTTTAAGAGTATGAAAGAACCTTTTCATGCAGGAAGGACTGCACAAATCAGAGACCATAATGGATAATAATCATGACATGTTTATAACAATACAATAAAATTTCCACTTTGTCAACCTATAGTGTTGCAGTCAAATGCCTATAAATATTCTAGTTAAATATTGTTTCTATATAGATCATAGAAAATAATATGAAATAAAAAAAATGAATAACCCATTCTGAGATTTATATCAAACCACAAGAGCCTACTTTCATATATTTTGTTTTCTTAAAAGAATTTAATTAGAAACATTTAAGACATTCAGAAATGAATGCATCTCTCATACACGTTAAGAAGTAAAACATTATCTGTACAGTTAAGGCCACAATGCATTCTTCTGATTCCATCCATCTGTCCTCCTCTAGGGAAACTTACTGTGAGGGACTTTAACTTTGGTATTTACAATTTTTGGGAGCTCTGGTAGCATAGTGGCTAAGACACTTGCCTGCTAAACAGACGGCTGGCAGTTCAAACCCACCAGCCACTCCTTGGAAAGAAGGTTGGGCAATCATGCTTCTGTAGTGATACTGCCTCGGAAACCCAAGGAGGGGTCACTATGAATCAGGGCCGACTCCACGGCACATAACAACAACATTTAAAATTTTCATACACTTCTTTACAATTTTATGTCATAAATATGGTTTAAATTTTATGTATACAATACTAAGTGGATCACTCTTCTAATCATTGCATTTTTTTGCTTAAAAATAATATATATATATATTAGATTCACCTGTGTTGGTCTATGTTGCTACACTTCATTCACTTTCTGTGCATTGGATAATTGTATTATTATTCATTTATCTCTTCTCTCAAATATGGAAATTTAAGTTATTCCCTCTCCCCCCGCTCTCTTGTTTTCAGTTTTACAAACAATGCTACTATAAGCAGTTTGTTTTTGGTACCCTTGTATCATTCATGAAACTATCTCTGTTGTTGTTATGTGCCGTCGAGTCGGAACTGACTCATAGCGACCCCTCTTTGAGTTTCCGAGGCAGTATCACTACGGAAGTAGATTGCCCAATCTCTAAGAACTATAAGATATCAAAGATTTTTTTTTTCACCATCTCTTGGTGTGAAATATTATTCATGGTTTAACTGGTACTTTCCATATTCCATAAAGCAGTGAGGCTTTTGTTTACATATCAATCAGTTATTCATATTTCTTTATAATTTTTATTACGAAGAAATTTTATATTATGAAGATTATTCATAATTTTTCCTCATTTTTCTTTGTGGTACTTACCTTTTTCTTCTTCTTGTTGTTGCTGTTGAATCGATTCCAAATCATAGCAATCCTTGAGGTCAGAGCAGAACTTGCTCATAGGGTTTCCAAGGCTATAATCTTGACTGAAACAGACTGCTGCATCTTTCTCTTGCAAAGTGGCTGCTGCTGTTGTTGTTATGTGCCGTCCAGTCAGACCGGACTCATAGCAACCCCTCCTTGGGTTTCTGAGGAAGTATCACTAAGGAAGTAGATTGCCCCATCTTCCTTCCGAGTGGCTAGTGGGTTCTAATTGCCAACCTTCCTTTAGCAGTCAAGTGCTTTCACCACTGAGCCACCAGGGTTCTTGCTTTGAATATAGTAAACTTTAAGTAAACAGTAATCTCTATTATTACTGTTTATTTATTTTCAAGAATATTTATCAATGCTAACGGAAACATCAGGAGCTCTGGTGGCTTAGTGCTTAGGGCATTTGACTGCTAACCAGAAGGTTCAAACCCACCAGCCACTCCTGGGAAGGAAGATTGAGCACTCTACCTGCGTAGTGATATTGCCTCGAACACCCAAGGAGGGGTCGCTATGAGTCGGATCCAACTCAGTGGCAGTGCATTGTGTTGTTGTTGCATAATGGAAACAGCAGTCAAGAAATCAGACATCACATTGCAATAGGCAAATCTGATGCAAAAGATTTCTTTAAAGTGTTATAGAACAAAGATGTCACTTTGAAGATTAAGGTCAGCCTGACCTAAGCCATGATATTTTCAATAGCCTCATATGCAAATGAAATCTGGACAGTAAATAAGGAAGATTGAAGATGCATTGATACATTTGAATGGCGGTGTTTGTGAAGAATACTGAAAATTCCGTGGACTGCCAGAAGAATGAATAAATCTGCCTTGGAAGAAGTGCAACCGGAATGCTCCTTAGAAGTGAGAATGGCTAGATTTTGTCTCACTTAGTTTGGGTATGTTGTCAGAAAAGACCAGTCCCTGGAAAAGGATATATCATGCTTGGTAAAGTAGAGGGTCAGCAAAAAAGGGGAAGACCCTTGTTCTAGTTACCTAATACCACTCTGGCAAGGCTATACCACAAATGGGATGTCCTTAACAAACAGGAGTTTATTCTCTTACAGTTCAGGAGGATAGAAGTTCAAATTCAAAGTGCCAGGCTCTAGGGGCTGGGTGAAAGCCCCTCAGCCTTGGGCTTCAGCTCTGCCTCCAGTTCCTGGCCCACTGAAGCTAGAGGCTTTTCTTTACTCAGACAGCTGCTGGCTGCTGAAGCTGAGAAGCCCAAGGTTGACAAGTAAAAAGGTACAGTCCCAATGTTACCAAACAACATGGCAGACCATTAATTCAAGTCCATTGTAAGTCCCAAGTTCTGCAGAGCATGGTAGGCAGCTGAACAACAGCACGGCTACATGCAGTGTCCAAGGTGCCATAAACTAGAGATTATCCCCACAGCTTCTCCTTATATATAGGAAGCAGACCACATACCCAAAGCAGTTACTAAGCTGCTTTTGGTAGATCCCACCATGGAGTTGATTGCCAGTCTCATCATGGGGAATAACCGCCACCAGCTGCCCAGCCTCTCAGCCGGGCCCAGCCAAGTTGACACACAAACATAACCACCACAACCCTCAACAGTGACAACAGTTGCTGAAACTATGGGCTTAAGCATAGCGAGGATTGTGAGGATGGTGCAGGAGCAGTCAGTGTTTCATTCTGTCATAGTGTGGGTCACTGAGTTGGAGCCAACTTGCTGGCACCTACCAACATTATTTTTTGCTGAAGGATGTTATTCAAGAGGAAGAAACAGAGGAATTGGACTGCTCCAAGGTGAATGCAGTATCTTTCCTGAGGTCCTCCAGTTTGGGAAGTGATGAAGTGGGAGGAGGAACCCATTAGGGCTCCTAGATGAGACAGAAGAATGGAAGGTTGGGAAGTGGAGAAGTGGAAGCTTGAAGTTCCAACACCCTGGAGGGATCTCTCATTCTGGACAGGCACTTACCTGTGGATACTTATCTCAGTGTTGGTTATATGTGTTAGAGATAATTTCTGGTCTGTGTCTTATCATTTTAGGCTGTCAATGTTATCTTTTTTTTTTTTTTAAATTGTGATATTTTTGTTATTGGAAAAACAAGTGTGTATTTTTCACACATACATACACATATACAGAGGGAAAAAAAAATAAACAACTGCTCACAAAGTTGTGGAACCATCACCACTATCTAACTCCAGAACATTTTCATCACCTTAAAAAGAAACTCTACACCCATTACCAGTCATTATCCATTACTTCTTTCTCTCAGCCTCTGGCAGCAACTATTCTACTCTCTCTATATATAGATTTCCCTGTTCTACATAGTCAACAATTTTGAGCATGGCAAGGACTGGGTAGTGTTTCCTTCTGTTGCATATGGTGTTGCTAAGAGTTGGAATTGACTGGATGGCACCTAATAACAACAGATGCATCAAATAAATGGGATCTATGGTATTTGCCTGTTTTTTTTTTTTAATGGCTTTTTCACTTAGCATAATATTTTCAAGGGTCATCATTTTGTAACATGTATCAATACTTTATTCCTTTATATCATGGAATAATCCACCACTTGTCTGTCAGTATGTTGTACTGTGGTGGCTTGTGTGCTGCTGTGAGACTGGAAACTGTGCCACTTGTATTTCAAATGCCAACAGGGTCATCCATGGTGGACAGGTTTCAGTGGAGCTTCCAGACTAAGATAGACTGGGAAGAAGGATGGGGCCTGAAAACATTATGAATAGCAGTGAAACACTGTCTGATATATCAAAACTTTATGAAAAGCCATGAAACACTGATATAGTGCCAGAAGATGAGCCCTTCAGGTCAGAAGGCACTGAAATATGACGGGGGAAGAGTGGTCTCTTCAAAGTCGAGTTTACCTTAGTGACATGGATGGAGTAAAGCTTTTGAGATCTTCATTTGCTGATGGAGGAGGACTCAAAATGGAAAGAAACAGCTGCAAATGTTCATTAATAATCAGGACATGGAAGGTACGAAGTATGAACTCAGGAAAATTGGAAGTTGTCAAAAATGAAATGGAATGCATAAAGATCAATATCCTAGGTATTAGTGAGCTAAAATGAACTGATGATGGTCATTTTAAATCTGATAATCATATGGTGTACTATGCTGGGAATGACAAATTGAAGAGGAATGGTGTCACATTCATGGTCAAAAAGAACGTTTCAGGATCTATCCTGAAGTACAATCCTGTCAGTAAAGGGATAATATCCATATGCCTTACAAGGAAGACCAACTTAATATGACAATTATTCAAATTAATACACCTACCACTAAAGCCAATGATGAAGAAATTGAAGATTTTTACCAACTTCTGCAGTATGAAATTGACCAAACATGCAATCAAGATGTACTGATAATTACTGGTGACTAGACTGCATAAGCCGGAAACAGAGAAAAAGAATCAGTAGTTGGAAAATATGGCCTTGGTGATAGAAATGACTCCAGAGATCACATGATAGACCAATGACTTATTCATTACCAATACCTTTTTTTCAACAACATAAATGGAGACTATACACGTGGAACTTACCAGATGGAATAGTCAGGCATCAAATTAACTACATCTATGGAAAAAGGCAATGAAGAAGGTTAACATCTCAATCAAAAATAAGGCCAGGAACTGACTGTGGGATAGACTATCAATTGCTCATATGTAAGTTCAAGCTGGAGCTTAAGAAATTAAAGCAAGTTCTTGAGAACCAAAATACAACCTTGATTATATCCTACCTGAATTTTGATACCATCTGAAGAACTGATTTGATGCACTGATCACCAATGACTGAAGACCAGAAAAGTGGTGGGATGACTTCAAGGACAACATACATGAAGAAAGCAAAATGTCATTAAAAAGACAGGAAAAGAAGAAAAAAACAATATGAATGTCAGCAGACTCTGAAACTTGCTGTTGAATGGAGAGCAGCTAAAGAATAGAAGAAATGATGAATAAAAGAACTGAACATAAGATTTCAAAGGACAGCTCAAGAAAACAAAGTAAAGTGTTATAATGAAATGTACAAAGACCTGCAATTAGAAAATCAAAAGTGAAGAACACACTCAACATTTCACAAGCTGAAAGAACTGAATTGAAACTACAAGCCTCAAATTGCAATATCGAGGGATTCTATGGGAAGATATTTAACAATGAGGGAGGTATCCAAAGAAGATGGAAGGAATATATGGAATCACCGTACCAAAAAGAATTGGTTGATATTCAACCATTTCAGGAGGTAGCATACGATCAAGAATCAATATAGTATTGATGGAAGAAGGCCAAGCTTCACTGAAGGAACTGATGAAAAACAAGAATCTAGGAAGTGATGGAATACCCATTGAGATGTTTCAACAAATGAATGTAGTGAAAGTGGATGTTCACTTGTTTATGCCAAGAAATCTGGAAGACAGGTACCTGGCCAACTTACTGGAAAGATTCATATTTGTGCCCATTTCAAAGAAAGGTGAGCTAACAAAATAAGGAAATTATCAAATAATATTATTAATATGACAAAAAATAAGATTCTGCTGAATATAATTTAAAAAATAGTTGCAGCAGTATATTGACAAGGAACTTCCAGAAATTCAAGCTAGACTCAGAAGAAGATGTGGAATGAGAGATATCATGGCTAATGTCAGATGAATCTTGACTGAAAGGAAAGAATACCAGAAAGATGTTTACCTGTGCTTTATTGACTATGCAAAGGCATTTGACTGTGCGGATCATACAAATTATGGATAACATTGTGAAGAACTGGAATTCCAGAACAATTAATTGTCCTCAGGAGGAACCTGTGCATAGACCAAGATGTAGTTGTTCAAAGGGGATTCTGTGTGGTTTTAAACCAGGAAGGTGTGCATCAGAGTTGTATCCTATCACTATACTTATTCAGTCTGTATGCTGAGCAAGTAATCTGAGAAGCTAGACTATATGAAGAAGAATGTGGCATCAGAATTGGAGTAAGACTCATCAACAACCTGTGATATGGAGATGATACAAACTTGCTTGCTGGGAATGAAGATGGCTTGAAGTACTTACTGATGAAGATCAAATACTACAGTCTTCAGTGTGGATTACACCTCAACATAAAGGAAACCAAAATCCTCACAACTGGACCAATAAGCAGCACCACAATAAATGGAGAAAAGATTGAAGTTCTCAGGAATTTCATTGTACTTGGATCCACAATCAACACCCATAGAAGCAATAGTCAAGAAATCAGAGTTCATATTGCACTGAGCAAATCTGTAGCAAAATATCTTTTTAAAGTGTTAAGAAGCAAAGAAATGATTTTTAAGACTAAGGTGTACCTAACCCAAGTCAAGATATTTTCCTTTGCTTCAGATGCATGTGAAAGCTGGACAATGATTAAGAAAGACCAAAGAAGAGTTGATGCTTTTGAGTTGTGTTGGCGAAGAGTATTGAAAGTACCATGGACTGCCAGAAGAATGAATAAATATTTCCTGGAAAAAGTGCAGCAGAATGCTCCTTAGAAATGAGAATGGCCAGATTTTGTCTCACCTACTTTGGTCATGTTGTCAGAAAAGAGCAGTCCCTGGAAAAGGATGTCATATTTGGTAAAATAGAGGGTCAGGGAAAGGAGGAAGATCCTCATTGAGATTGATATAGTGGCTGAAATGATGGGCTTCAGCATAACAAGGATTGCTAGGATGGCATGGGAGTGGGCATATTTTCATATCTGTTGTATGTAGGGCTGCTTTAAGTTGGAGCATACTCAATGGCACCTAATAACAAAAACAACATGGCAGAATAATATTCCATTGTATGGATATACCCACCATTTGTCTGTCAGTCTGAAGTACTGTAGGGGATTGCATTTTGCTATGATGCTGCAAGCTAAGCTACTAGTAATATTTAAAATACCAGGAGGGTCACTGACAATTGACAGGTTTCAGTGCAGTTACCAGATTAAGATAGACTAGGAAGGTCTGCCAAACTACTTCTGAGAAAAATGTCCAGTGAAAACCTTATGAATAGAAGTGGGAACATTGTTTGACACAGTGCTGGAAGATAAGCTCCTCAAGTTGGAATTCACTCATAATATGACTGGATAAAATCTGCCTCCTCAATGTGGAGTTGACCTTGATGAGGTAGATGCAGTATAGCTTTTGGGGGCCATCATTTTCTGATGTGGCATGACTCTAAAATAGAAGAAATAGCTGCAAACATCCATTAATAATTGGAACATGGAATGTAAGAAGTATGGATCTAGAAAATTGGAAAATTTTAAAACAAAATAGAATGCCAAAGTTTGATATCCTAAGCATTAGTGAACTGAAATGGACTGATATTGGCCATTTTGAATTGGAAAATGATATGCTCTATTATGCTGGGAATGACAAACTTAAGAGGAATAGGCTGGCATTCATCATCAAAATGGCAAGGCAAGTCATTAACTGTATTTTTGCTGCTCTTGATCATTTATTCATTCATGTGTATTTTAGAATTGACTTTTCAAGTTCCAAAAAGTACTTGTTGATATTGTAATTATAATCACGCTGAATTTATGCATTGATTTTTGAGAGATTTGATATTTCAATGATACTAAATCTTGATACCTATGGTAATATCATCTTTTTCTCTTTCAATTTATTAATGTCTTCTCTACTTCATTTCAATAAGGTTTCACAACTTATTCCACAAACTGAAGATATGTATTTGTCATTTAATCCTGCATGTCCTTAATATTTTTGAGGTAATTATATCTTTTAAAGATTACATTTCCTGTTTGTTGCTCATATAAAATAATAAACATGTTGTATATAATCTTTAACTCAACTATTTGCTTAGTTCAGTAATTTTAATAACTATTGAAACATATAATTATATCCTCTATGAATTTTGAAAATTTTGTTTCTTTATTAATTATTGTCTTTTTAATTTTTTTCTTGTCATATTTCCTTGCTTAGAACCTCTGAGTACAATGTTCAGTTGAAATAGTGCTAATGAACATTCTTGTCTTGATACTTAATTAAAAAAAAATTAAAGAATAGTTTTATAATTAAGTACAATTCAAAACCAAAAAAACAAAACAAAACAAAAAAAAAACCTCACTGTTGTGGAGTCAGATCCTCTTGGGTTTCTGAGGCATTATCACTGCAGAAGTAGATTGCCAACCTTCCTTCTGAGGAGTGGCTGGTAGATTAAGTAAAATTAAGTATGTAAATTTCTGTTAGCTACACTTTACCAATGACCTATAGCACTGGGCAAGTTGGCTGCGAAGGACCTCTTTCAGGTGCTGAGGAGCAAAGATGTCTTCTTGAGGACTAAGGTGCACCTGACACAAGCCATGATATTTTCAATTGCCTCATAACATGTGAGAGCTGGAAAATGAATAAGGAAGACCAAAGAAGAATTGATGCTTTTGAGTTATGGTGCTGACAAAGAATACTGAAAGTACCATGGACTGCTAAAAGAACTAACAAATCTGTCCTGCAGGAAATGCAGCCAAAATGCTCCTTGGAAGTGAGAATGGCCAGAGTTCATCTCACCTACTTTGGTTATGTTGTCAGAAGGGACCATTCCTTGGAGAAGGATATCATGCTTGGTAATGTGGAGGGTCTACAAAAGAGGGGAAGTCCCTCAACGAGATGGATTGACACAGTAGCTGCAGCAATGGGCTTAAGTATAGCTGGGATCTTGGAGTTGGCATGAGACCTGGTGGCATTTCATTCTGCTGTGCATAAGGTCACTATGAGTCGGAGACAACTCGACGGCACCTAACAGCAACAACAACACATTTTACCAGATTTTGGATGTTCTATTATTGGTAAAACTCTTTCATTGAATGAGGGTTTAATTTTATTAAGTACTTTTTTTTTGGATATCTGTTGAGATAAATATATGATTTTCAAATTTAATATATGAATATCAGTAAACAATAACAAAAGATTTACTTATGTTAAACCATCCTTGAAGTCTGGGAATAAATCCTCCTACTTTTTTTTTTTTTAATTTTTTCTTAGAACTTGAAGTTCTTTTATTTAGATTTTATAACTTTTTTTTCTTCTTACATATGTTCTAGCACTAATTGAATACATTTAGTATTCAGACTAAATTAATACATAGTTTTCTGATGTTTTTCTGTCATAATTTATAGGGTTATTTAATATTTTATCTTTGTGTTTCTCATGTCTTCTCAAAATATGATATAAATACAATTTCTTATCCATATCTTCTAGTATAAAACCCATTGCTGTCTAGTTAAGCCTGACTCATAGCGAGACTATATGGTAGAGAATAACTGCCCCTCAGGGTTTGCAAGGCTACAAATCTCTATGAAGCAAACTGCCTCACTTTTCTCTCATGGAGAGGCTGGTTTGTTTGAACTGCTGAACTTTTGGTTAACAGCTGAATGCTTTAACCACCATGCCACCAGACCTTCTCTCTTCTAGTATATAGTGCTTTGCATTTCTAAGGTAGTAATATAAATTTTAGTTCTGTTTGACTTTATTGAAAATGTTACATTATTTTAAATAATACTAGGTGTTCCAAATATTTTGGAAAAACTCTAAATGTATTTGTAGTCCTTCTGTCTTAAAATTTTTGTGTTTTACTGTATCTTTACCTTCATTTTTGAACAATTTTCTGCCTCCCCTACACCATTTTCCTCTCTCAGGATATTACATGTTGACACTTCCACATGATCAACTTTTCTAGACCATTGACTGGCTCACTGAGGTAAGAGTCAGAGAAACTAAATATGTTTTTTGGCTATAACATCTGATTATTCTCATTCATGCAGTATTTACTTATTCTTCAAAGCATGATTGTCAACAAAATTTCAATGAATAATTTCTGAAGGTTTATCAAGTGCTTTCACTTTTAAAGGCAACACAAATCTCAATGGAAAAAGAAATCGAATCTCACCTCATTCCAAATGAGTTAGAATTGGCAGGCTTGTATGTCTGGAGCTGACTTGCAGTACTTGATGCTAAAATGTAGCTCTTTGTAGTAGTTATAATAAATTAAAGTTTCTGTCAAAGGCTGAAAGTTAGAGGGAAAAAATATACTGCTACCTTTTATATTTAGGCTCTGAGAGAAATTTTGGTCTTCAGCAGGTTGACAGCACAAAATAGACAAACCCAATATTTTAGGATATTGTGCCAAATTTCATGTGTGGAAGCCTGTGAGTGTCTTGAATTAAGCTGTGAGTTATAGCAACTAAGGCCTGGAAAGCAAGAAATGGCATATTTCTTGAGGCTCGCGAGGCATGCAAGTTCTGTAGTTCTCTTTTGAATGACAACATGGTCCAACTTCACAGTGAGAAGCATGCTAGTGCATTTCTCTTCCTGCACTTTTTTTCTAAATAACATGAAGGTGTTGTTAATTTAAAAGCTGTCACTCATGGGACAAGATTTTTTTTTTTTTTTCAGTTAAAAGTCCAGTGACAGGCAGAAGATAGCAACTGCAATGGGAAATATGAGACAGGTGATTATTTTCTATAGCTAAATATCATTAATTTTTTTTTTTCATGCAATGATGTAAAAAACATACTGAACAGATTTTACTTTGATAAAGTGTGTTTATTAACAGCTGTACTTCATATTAACTCTACCAGCTAAACTGAGTACCCTTTATGAAAAAAAAAAAAAAAAAAAGAAGATGAAGTCTGGGAGGTTAGTGGTCCTACTCACAAATGGAGCACCTTTGCTAAGATTCATTATTTTTTCTCCCTTCTTTTTATTTTATCTTGGCTATTGCAAACAAATAAATAAAAAGGAGAGAAAAAAATAAGGATAAGCTAGCAACCATTTCACGGTTTTAGTGTTCTGAGATTGAGATCTATTCTGACTCCTCATCCCTTTCCTTTCCTGGTCAGTTTCCTAGTAACCAAGGTCTCTGTATGCTACAGAGCAGTGCAGCAACAGGAAACTGCCCAGTCATCTTCCCAATGCTGTCCATTTGTCAGCATACTTAAAATAATTTTAATGATGTGACTCATTTGTTTATGAAATTATTATTTTTTAAATTGTGATAAATTAAGTGGGCACCCTCTGTCTTCAAATGGAGAATTACAAATATGAGCAGTAGAATCAATCTAAAATATTTTAAAAATAATCTGAGAAAGATTCAGATTACTAAACTACCATTACTTCAAAGTCAGTAATAATAGAAACAATAAAAGTTCCTAGAATTTATAGAGCTGTGGAGTAAAAGACATGAAATTATAGATTAATTTCCCGATTTCTAAAGAAATTGTAAGAAAGTAAATCTGATGCCCAAAAAACAATGTTATCAATGTGGAATAAGAAAATGAAGAGAAAACGCATCTATTTCAAATATTATTTAAATCTCATTATGTTATGAATATTCAATGAGAATCTCTGAAGGGTTTGGTTTCTCTTTGGGAGTAAAATAGGTTCTTAAAAGTGCATTCATCTACTCTGTTAGAGTATCATTTACTAACAAATGATTACAGCTGTACCCCAGTGGCCTGAAAGAGTTTTAATGTTGTTTCCAGATGTGCTTAATTTATTTCCAGGGTATAATGTTTGCCATGGGAGGCCTTAGTGAATTTCTCACTTACCCGTGCCAATTTCTTGGAGGTAGGTAAAATTCTAGCCCTCTTCGGGGGGGGGGGGGGAAGGAGAACAGGAAGATATTAGAACTCCATTAATATTGAATGGGAAACTCTTTACACACCTGGATAAAATATTAAATCTAGTTTACTTCATGAGCTCAAACACCTGGACTTATTTCTGCAAGAGTTTCTTAGGATTCTTCCTGCTAATATTCAATATTGTACAAATAACGATGTTTGTTAGGAATTTAATACATTTAGAGATCTGAAAATTGCCCTCTAAGCTTAGCTTTCAATAACTCCAGTAATTGATTTGTTATAAAATATTAAGAGGATGAAACAAATCTAATTTTCAGCTACTCGAAGGAGTACTGAATTATAGCTATTAACATTCTTTGAAATTGTGTATGAATAATAATATGAGGTATTTATTACAGAGCAATCATGTACACTTTCTTTTTTGGAGCACATTAGAATAAAGACCAGTTTAAAATATAAAATTCATAATATATCCAGAGCAATTGTGAGATAGTTATTATAAAATCTACTCTGGCAATGTGCAAACTATGAATTTTAATTTAAGAATTTTTTCACAAACATAAATCAAGTTGCTGATGATATTCAAGTGTATTTCTAACTCACTGCTGTTGAGTGGGATCCGACTCATAGCGACCCCTGCTTGGGTTTCCGAGGCGGTATCACTATGGAAGTAGATTGCCCAATCTTCCGTCTGAGGAGTGGCTGAGGATTTGGAACTGCCAGCCTTCTGGTTAGCAGTCAAATGCCTTAGGCACTATGCCACCAGACCCCCCCAAAATGTATTTAGTTGAATCTAATTATTTGCTAAAATAGATAATCTAAACTAACATGTCTCAGAATCTTCAAAATAATTTTTTAAAAAGTAACTTAGTGTCACTACTGGAATTTAAACTTTGGTTTTCATGACCTACACTGTTAGTACTCTTTATAAAATAACATACTGTCCTTAAAAATGTGAAAGTAATGTGCCCAATACCTAAGCTACTCTACTTGGTAAGAGTTTGAAAACTTAATTCCTTTTTTCTGGTCCCAAAGCTGTTACAGGAGAGTGGAATCTTTTCCAAAGAGTTAAGTACTTAAATTCATAAGTATGATGAGAGTTTGAAAATTCTGTATCATCAAAATAGAAAATCTTATTACCCCTGATCAACAATTAGCAAATTCTAGTTCTTTTAAATTGATCAGGATTTTTTTAAAGTTACTCATAGATTCTTTTCATAGGTTTTGTCAAACATAAGAGTTGTTCCAAGGTTTCTGCATCAATGGTTAATAGAAATGATGTGATTTTCAAAAGCTTTCTACATTTGAAAGTAAAATTCTCATATGATAGAACTAGAATATCTTGGTAAAATGTAAGACCCATGAGGGCTAGGAATTTTATCAGTTTTTTCCACTAACTTAACTCAATCACCTCCTAGAACAATTCTAGGCATATAGTAGGTATTCCATAAATACGTAAATGAAATGTGAATAAATATATTGAATAAGTGAATAAAGGCAAATGAACATGTTTCCTAGTTTACAAAGATTTAAAGTAAACATCAACATATGTAATTAAATAATTGGCTTTATGGAGTTAAATTCAATAAAGCTTCCAGGTTTTTGGATTATTAATAATTCTTTTGGCTTAATAATACTTCTGTATTTTTTGGATAAGTTAAGTGATTGCAGAAATGTTTGGTTGCTAATAAACACAACTTCACTCACACTCAGATCATTCACTGAATGAAGCAGACATTTTACATTGGTTAGATTTGGTCTAAATTTACAGTTGCCAAAGTATTAATGTAAAATAAAAAAAAAATTGAGAAATAACTTATTGCATGTAAAACTTACAGGAGCTAAATTATTTCTTTACAACAATTCAACTTTTCAAAAACTCAAAATATTTATAATTTTTATCTGATTATCATCCTCCAGCTCAAAGAGTAATTGGAATGTTATTAGTAATTCAGATGCTCTGGGAGCATTAGTTCTGGAATTGGAACTCATGGGGGGGGGTGCTAACTGGTGTCATAGATTGAATTGTGACCCTCTCAAAATATGTGTCAAGTTGTCTGGGTCGTGATTCTTAGTGGTTTGGCAGTTATGGAACATGGAATGATGTAATTTGGCAGTTATGTAATGATAAAATCATCCCCATCAAATGATCTGATATGATCAGCCAATCAATTTGTAAGGAGATTAGGGTAGGTTGCAACATCCTTACTCAGGTCACAGCCCAGATCCAATGTAAAGGGAATTTCCCCGTGGTGTGACCTCAATTTCCTTTTATCTTACAAGAAATGAAAGGAGAAAAAATTAAGCAGAGGAGCATAAAAGGTAGGACCTCAGTACCACCAATAAAGAAGGGCCAGGGGCAGAGCATGTCCTTTGGACCCAGGAACTCTTGTACTGAGAACCTCCTAGACCAGGGAAAGGTTGATCCCAAGACACATATAGATCTCCAAGGAATGCTGGACCCACGGCCTTCCCCTAGAGACGGTGCCCTGAATTCGGACCTTTAGCTTGCTCAACTTTGAAAGAATAAATTTCCATTTGTTAAAGCCGTCCACTTGTGGTGTTTCTGTTATAGCAGCACTAGATAATTAGGACAACTGAGAAGGCTGTCTGCGGGATTAGTAATGTCATTATGTTTGCGAATGCTCTGCGCTTTCTCTGAAACTCTTTTGGATCTCTTTTCTCCCTTCCTGCCTTCTCTCCTTCTGTCCTTTCCTTCCTTCTTTCCTTCTTTTTCAATGATTTAAAGTGATGTTGCAGATTTACTTATGATATTTCCAGATGTACAGGATAATAGGAACTTTACTTCTCTATACCTCTATAAGTTCTCTCTAACTGTCTTGATCTCCCTTGTGAAGTCCATTACACGATATTGAGTTGTGGGGGAAAGATGGAGATTGAGTCTTTTCAGAAAATCTCTATCCCATCATATATATATCCTATTAAACAAACCAATGAGCCCTCATGGAACAACAGTTAAACAATGACTGCTAACTGAAAAACTGGCAGGTCAGACCCACTCACCAGCTCCTTGGCAAAAAGACCTGGCAATTCGCTCTGATAAAGTTCACAGACTAAAAAATCATATGGGACAGTTCTACTCTGTAATATGGGATCCATATGAGTTGAAATTGACTCTACAGCATCCAACAAAAACAACAACATCAAACACACAACCCCTTTGAGTAAGTGCTTTATATCATTTAGATAAAGATTTGCTTGCCCCCATCATCCTTGACTTTTCATTATTTTCCATCCGTAGCAATGATTCCATATGCAATGTTGAAAAGCCAACAGCAGAACACTGAAGGTTAAGTTTATGGAATTAAAATGCTACTGTAATGCCATGTATAATTCATATACCAGCTATAAAATGCTGGTATGTCTAATCAATTAAAGCCATATTTTCAAGGGTTTAGTACAATAAATGCCCAAGTTTTACATCATTGAAGTTTCATTTGATTTGGTGATAGTCTTATATTAATTGGATAAGATAGTCAAGTGAGATCAGCTATTGAACTACTGTTTTATTAAGGTAAAAGACAAGACTAAAGTGATGACTTTGAAAATGAAAAAGAAAGACAAGGAGTTCTTGAGAAACGTTTTCTAAAATGAGCAGGAAAGTGGATCGTTGGCTTCATTTGTGTAACAGTTCAACTCCTCTCAGTTTCCCTCTCTTTTTTGGTGATGATAGAATCAATTCTTCAGATCTTTCAGTGTTTGGTGTTGTACATTTGATTCATTTTTCACCCAGTTTTCTTGGAGGAATTATATATTTTGTTTTGAAATTTCTCCAATGAAGGATACATATAGAACTGTAGGGAGGAAAGAAAGAAGAGAAGGGGAGGGAAAGGAAGCGATCCTGAGAGCTTCCATGTTAACAAATAATTTAAATGCAATAGAGATAATTATGTATGTGTGGGGGGAACAACAAGTACATGGAATTGTGGCTGAATAATGATAAATTGGATCTGATCCTGAGTTTCTATAGTCAAAAGATGTTGAAAGTGAGGTTAGCTAATATCACACTCCCTCATTTTACAGAATTTAACTGCTCAATTAAGTATATTCTCATATGAATTTATAAAATTATTTATCTTATAATTTTAATTCTAAACATTTTAACACATTTACGTCAATATATGTATGCCCTAATTTTGTGAGATAAAATTTGTGAGATAAAATTTCTATCAGATCTTTGAACTGTGCAGAAGGACTTTATCTTGAAGCTAATGAAGCTTAAGGTATTTCAGAGTTCATTGGAGTGTCCTAACAATGTTTCCACAGGGTCATGCAGTTTGTAAAGTTTGTTAAAGTGACATATTTTAACTGCAATTAGTTAATGTTGTGTCTGTCCACTCTTCCTTTTCTCCCTTTATATTTCTCCTCATATCAAGTAGCTGTGAAATGGTGATGGTGGGGCATTCAGGGGGTGATGGTGGTGGTGGCATGTCTCAGACCAGGACAAGAGGAAGCTGAGTTTTGGATACTGTCAATGTAAGTTTAGTGCTATATATTTACATGGTTCATCTCTGTGGATTTATTAACTATCCAGGTATAGGGATGGAATATTCAAAATACCCATTGGGCTTATTCACTGGGGTGTGCAGGGCCAGACATCTTATTATCATATGAACATGTCATACATTGTTCAACACCAGAAAAAAAATGTGGTTGAGAAACAAAGTTTGAAGTACACAAAACCAGAAGGAAGTAGGTTTGCAGAAAGCATTTCTAATCATCAGGTGTTTAATATTGTGAATGAGAGATTTAACTAACATTGACATGCAGTTAAGATAGAAATCTCTTCTATCTTGAAAATACTGTACCTTATAAAATTCAAAATGCATATTATTTTTATTTTTTGATGAATTTTGCAAAACCGAATTTACCAGAATTCTTGTGTTTTAAGGCACAGACTTCTAGCCATAATGATGGTTCAAACTATACTAAAATTTCATGTTTTTATGAATCATTAACTAGTACTACTAATAAAAAAATTCTTTCAACTATGTTAGAGGAAAAATTGAATCTTTTTATAGTAAAGATATTAAAGAATTCATAGAAAAGGATATCATAACATTGCTGTCATATGTGGAGGTGATCAAAGAATATATAGCCAAAAAGTGAAAGAAAAGTGTTGAAGGATTATGTCAGAGTTGTAAATAAAGTCTTCTATGTTATTTTTCTGGATTTTGTAATATTTATATTTTAAAACTTTTTTAGATTTGTTTTTGTTGTGATTTCTTCTCTTTTCTCAAAAATATTCATATTCATCCCTAATTTTTAATTCATTGTGTTGTAATCTTTTTCTGAAAGAGAGCTACCCAAAATATATATGATTCAGACTCCAAAAAATCTGAATCCAGCCCTGTCACAATCTGGAACAAGTCTAGTTGTGTATAGGCAAGGAATTAGGGTATAGGAGAGTGGGAGTTGAAGAGCTGCAGGGTCATGAGGGGAGGAAGCCACATCTTCATCAGTTCATTTTGCAGACAGTTCTGGCTGTCATTATTCATTCTTTCTCAGGAGGTATAATGGAAAAATGAGGTCAATGTGCCATTTTTTGAGAAGAATTGGCACATTAAGCTGCATTTGGAAGTCAATAAATAGGAGGGCAGGGTAGTCTATGAAAGCCAGCTTTGACTTCTATCTGTTGAAATATAAATCCATTTTCAATAAAATATCCTCATTTCTGGAATTGTTTTCATGATTTTCCATATTCTTTATTAGAGCAATTTTTTGTTTCTTCTTGCACAATGCCTTTCATAGAGTCTTGATTCTTTTGTTGCCCAGAACACTCTCACATTGAGTAGCCTTAACCATGCTGTTTAACCCTTTGATGATGCCATCTATCCATTCCATTGTCCAGTTCCAGGGTTGGCCCTGATTTTGTAGCAGTAATCCCCTATAGTTGTGAAGGCCCAGTCCCTTCTTCCATAAGATTTACCCCCTAGAGTTTTGGAACTCTTTAAAGGTCTGCTAGGAAGCTATTACAAATGTTTCATCTGCTTTTGGTTTGTGGGTTCTGAGCACATGGCTTCCAAATGTCACATTTGGAATGTGGATTTCAGTAATTCTTAAGCATTTTGATCAAATCATTGATTTTATCCATTGTCTTCTGTGAATGAATGATGCATGATGTCTGGCTCTTTTACAAGCATTCCCTCTTCCTTCCGTTTATATATTACACTATTTTATTTAGCTGACATATTCTTTTCAAAGGTTACGAGTATTTGGGATAAGTATGTTTTGAAAAGAAAGGTGAACTCATTAGCCTCACTTTCTAAATATTTTAATAATGTTACTGAAGCCTAGGATGCCATCTTTAGTCAGCTAATTCTTTTGTTTTTCTGCCACAACTTAGCACTTATAATGAATGACAATACATTTTAATAAGCAGGCAGCTTAATAAGACTTGGGTTAATAATGATAATATTTCCTACATGGGGTATGCTGACAGTGTGTGCAAAGATATTCACTATTGAACAAAGCCCTGAGGCATTACAAATATTTCTGACATCTAGTATTCTATCTGATACAAAGGTTAACAATACTATGTGATCTTGGCTTTTTTTCCTTTCTTCTTTTTTCTTTTTTTTAGTGAATGGTTTAATTACCTGGGGATAATGCCCATGCCTGGAATGCAGGGAGTGGGCATAGGTCCAATAGCTTTTCAGGAGATCTCTGAGAGAGAATTACTATTTTAACCATGAAAAATAAAGGGGTTGCAAACATGGACAACATATCAACAGATGAATGAAAATAGTCAAGAATTAAGAGGTCAATGTTTTAGCTCAGATCCTCATTGTGAGATTCTAGTTTGAAGGCAACATTTATTTTTTGCTTGAGCACAGTAAAGGTATAAAATTGTAAAGTTCTGCTTCCTGTCTTCCTTCCAAATCCACCAGAGTCTCCCCTAAACCAAGCACTTTAATGTTTAATCGTCTTGTACTCTGTTTTCCATTCCTCTGTTATAGGTCATTCTCCAATCTACATTCACACCTGCAGTATTAATGACAAATGACTGATTAATTGTTCAGAGCTACATCTCACTTTTTATTCCCAGGATCAATTGCCTTTTAGGAAGTATTAAAGCCAGAGTTCTGGTAAGCTGGCAGAATAGGCAGACAGACTGCACAGACCCTCTTCAACAAAGAAAAGGGGAACCAATGAACACAGATACAGAAGATAATCCTGGAACCCTGAGCTGTGAAAAGATGGATACAGAAGTGAATGAAACTCCAACTAGTAGAAGAACTTGCATGAAAATACCAAAAAAGGAGACATACAGAGCTGTGGTTTTTCAGCGATTCTGACAGTGCAGACAGATTGGATATTGCTGAGTGGTGTAGGACCTAGGAATGAACCTGAAAATTGACCCTGCTAGCCAGGGGCCGCATGGAGGACTGCACTGGAGGTTGTCAATAAAAGGGGAAGCAGCTAGGTGGACTGAGCTGTGGACATTTGCCTGTCCAGAGGGTGCAGCCATTTTGAATGTTTACAAGCATTTTGGCTATTTTGGATATTTAAAGCAACAGTGTTCTCCCACATTCCAGGGACTTAAGAATAGGTTCTACTTTCTGAGAACCACAAAGACATTCAGGGCACGAATGACTGAAGTGATGTAATATTCCCCTTGTTACTCTCATACCCCACACCCTCTGGACCTCTGGATGAATGGAGGTGTGGCCATACCTCACTCCCACCCACATTCTGGACTGGTAGGAATTCCATCCCAGTCTGTGTGCTCAGATGGAACCTGGGTGCCCTGCCCCACCCTACCCAGATTTTTTTTTTTTAAGTTTGCTTATTTTTGTCTGTTTTAAAATTATTATTATTATTGTCCTTTTTATTATTATTCTTTATTCTTCCCTTCCCAGGTTCTAGTTCTCAGCTTTTTCTCTGTTCCCTGTTCCTGTTTCTGACTGTTTTCTTTCTCATATGTAACACCATCCCTTATATTTCTTTTTACAATATTCACATATTTTCTTCATTATTCTCCTACTCTACCTTTTTTCTCTTTTAGCCCTCTCCCCAGATTTTTTTTTTTTATTATTATTGTTCCAGTGTGTTTACACAGTGTGTTTTTGTCCACTTGCTTTTACTTTTTAATGGTTATTTGATTGTTGTTCTTGTCTAACTGAGTGGGAGACAGCAACAGCACCCATATGACACAACTACACATGCAACTCCTGCAGTTTCACTCACTGACTGAGAGCCACCACTTCCTTCCCCACCAACTGGCCAACAATAAATGACCACCAAGAAGATCCTGACTCACCCTTAACTGCTCTTCACGAACAGTTAACAGAAATCTAAATACAACAATGTCACAATGTCTTAGAGAAAACAGAAGATCACAGTCCACATGAAGAAGCAGATAAAGTGGTTCTACCAAGGGAACAGGATACAGACACAGAACACATTGCCGAGGAAGAAGCAGCAATGCAACTCCCTGATAAGGAATTCGAAAGAATTATATTTAGGTATCTTCAAAGGATTGAGAGATAGATCAAGGAAAACACTGAAAAAATTAAAGAAAACACAAAACCCTAGAACAATTTTGGAAGAAAATAAAAGAACAAAATGACAAATGAAAAATTAGGAATGATACAAAATCTACAGAAAGAGACCCAGATTAATACTAACTTTTCAGAAATAGATAACATATTGAAAGGGCAAAGAAATAGAACCAAATCGATGGAAGACAGAATTAATTAGATTGAAGACAAATATCTGAATACATCTTTGGAAAGGGATCAATCAGATAAAAGGTCAAAGCAAAATGAAGAAAGCCTAAGGTTCATGTGGGATACCATCAAAAGCAATAACCTATGTGTCATCCGAATTCCAGAACAAGAAGAGAAAAAGAAAACCACTGAGAAAATTATCCAAGATTTGTTGGAAGGGAACTTCTCTGATATGATGAATGATGAGAATATATCCATTCAGGAAGTCCAATGAACCCCAAACAGGATAGACCCCAATAGAAAATCACCAAGACATATCATCATCAAACTCATCAAAACCAAAGGCAAAGAAAGAATCCTGAAAGCAGCATGGGAAAACCAAAAGTTCCTTAAAAGGACAACCAATAAGAATAAGCTCTGATTTCTCAGCAAAAACCATGTGAGAGGAAGGCAATGGGATGGTATATATAAAACCCTGAAAGAGAAACATTTCCAACAAAGAATTATATACCTGGCAAAACTGTTCCTCAAATATGATGGTAAAATAGGAGATTTCTAGATAAGCAGAAATTAAGGGAATTTGTTAAAACCAGACCAATATTACAAGAGATACTAAAGGGAGTCCATTGAACAGAGAACCAATAATAGCAAACAACAAGAAGTCATTAATTACACAAGATGACATAATCTAGAAACCAACAAAGCTGTGGAAGTATTCAAAGTGAAATAAGCTTACAAGATTGTAAACAGGGCAGGGAACCATACACATCAATTGGCAAATGAGGACAACTACAAACCAAAAAGAGGGAAAAAATAGTGTAGTTACAGAACTTATAAATGGTGAGGACATCAAGAGAGTTGCAAGATAGAATGGACTATTCTAAACGTGGGGAGAAAATTATAAGTAAACCTTCACATGACAATAAAAAAGAGGACAAGAACAAATATTTAGCAAATACTAAAACAATAGCAACAAAGGAAATTATAACATGATTCATAAAGATAATGAGCTCAGCACAGAAAATTATATGGAACAAAGAAACCAGGAACATCATGAAAAAACACATAACAAAATGATAGCAACCAATTCATACTTGTTGATAATTACACTGAATGCTAATGGATTAAATGAATCACTCAAGCAATGGAGAGCTGTAGACTGGATAAGAATACATAACCCATCAATATGCTGCCTACAAGAGACACACCTTAGAGACAAAGACAAAAATAGACTAAAAATCAAAGGTTTCACAAAGATATATCAAGCAAATGGCAACTGTAAAAGAGGGGTAGCAATATTAATTTCTGATCACACTGTCTTTAAGAGAAAAACCAACATATGAGACAAGGAAAGACATCATATAATGATTAAAAGATCAAGTGAACAAGAAGATATAACCATAATAAATATCTGGGAACCCAACAAGCCCCAAAATACATAATTCAGACTTCAATAGAGTTGAAAAAGCAACTAGATGACTACACAGTCATAATGGAAGACTTTAATACACCACTTTCAATGAAAAAAAAAAAAACTGGAAGAAACTCGACAAAGACGCAGAAGAGCTAATATAATCCACCAACTTGATCTTATGGACATCTACAGAGCACTTCACCTAACAACAGCACAATACACATTCTTTTCCAGTGCACATGGAAAAAACCATATGTTAGGCCACAAAGCAAGCCTTAATAAATTTAAAAACACTGAAACACTGCAAAGCATCTTCTCAGATCACAATGGTATCAAATTAGAAATCAACAATAGGAATCAATGGAAAAAGAGCAAACACATGGAAACTGAACAATACCCTCCTTAAGAAAGACTGGGGAAGAGAAGAAATAAAAAATGAAATCAAAAAATCCCTTTAATCAAATGAGAATGAAAGCACAACATACCAAAATCTTTGGGACACAACAAAAGCAGTTATCAGAGGCCAATTTCCAGCAATAAATGCACACATCAAAAAAGAAGAAAGAGCCAAAATCAACACTTTAATCAACGTCTACAACAATTAGAAAAAGAAGAGCAAGAAAAGCCTACAGTCACCAGAAGAAAAGGAATATTAAAAATTTGAGCAGAAATCAATGAAACAGAAAATAGAAAGACAATAGAAAAAATAAGACTAGAAGTTGGTTTTTTGAAAAGATTAATTAAATTGACAAACCACTGGCAAATTTAACAAAGGAAAAGAGGGAGACATATAACACATATAAGAAACAAGTTGGGTGACATCACAACAGAACCAACTGAAATAAAAAGGATAATATTAGGATACTGTGAAGAATTGTACTCCAACAAATTTGAAAATCTGGAAGAAATGGACAGATTTCTAGAAACACACTACTTACCTAAAAAAAACACAGAATGATGTAGAAATTTGAACAGATCCATAACAAAAGAAGAAATTGAACAGGTTATAAAAAAGTTATCAAGAAAAAAAAGGCCTGGCCCAGACAGTTTCATTGGAGAATTCTCACAAACATTCAGAGAAGAACTAGAACTGACAACAATTGGGAAATTGTCAATTCTACCGCAAACCATCTAAACAGTCAATTTAATCCTAGTTCAGATCCCATCAACATTCTTTGATGATCTGGAAAAACCAATCACTAACTTTGTATGGAAAGGAAAGAGACATCAGATAAGCAAAGCACTATTGAAGAAGAAGGACAAAGTAGGAGGTCTCACACTCCCACATCTGAAAAGCTACTGTACGGCCACAGTAGTCAAAACTGCATGGTATTGATATAATGACAGACACATAGACCAATGGAATAGAATTGAGAACCTAAAAATAGATCCATCGACCTATGGTCAGCAAATCTTTGACAAAGGGCTGAAATCCATTAAATGGGGAAGCAATTTCTGTTTAATAAATGGTGCCGGCAAAGCTGGATATCCATTTTTAGAAAAATGAAACATGATCTGTACCTCACACCACACACAAAAACTAACTCCAGATTGATCAAAGACTTAAATGTGAAACCTAAAACTATAAAGTTCTTCAAGGCAAAACTAGGGCCAAATTTAGTGGCCCTAATATATGGCATGGGAGCTCTGGTGGTGTAGTGCCTAAAACATTTGACTACTAACCAGAAGGCTGGTTCTTCAAACCCATCAGCCACTCCTTGGAAGGAAGATTGGGCAATCCACTTTTGTAGTGCTACTGCCTCAGAAATCTGCCTAGTTGGGGCTTACATGCTGACATGGGTAGGGGGAGAGATATACGGGAAGGACATATGACCACATGATAGCATTGAGAAATGAGAGGACACTGAACTGTGAACAATAAGAGATAGACGACAGATATTAAAACCAACCAATGTGTCCACAATACCTACTGCCATTAACAGCAAACACTAAGCTATACAGATAAACACATAAACACCTGAGATGATCAGACAGGGATCACTGAGTAGAAGTATACTCTAGACCAAGGATAGACTCAGCTGAGCCTAATCCTGTACAGACACCAGTGCTACAAAATACCTGTAGTCCTTACAGAAACAATAGAAGACAGACACGAGTAACCCCTCACAGACATCCCAACACTATGGGAGAGAGACCCAATAGAGCTACTACCTCAGGACCATGGTACTGGGGTACACCAGACTCAATTGGCACAACAAAATGCATAAAAGCATTGCTCCACATCCTACATTGGTGAGTAGTGACTGGGGTCTTAAAAGCTTTCAAGCAGACATCTAGGATGCAGCTAATGGTCTCCTAGCGTCGGAAATGAAGAAGAACGCACAAAAAACAAAAAACAAAAATTAAGGGCATATTTAAAAAAAATGTTGGTATTAAAAATGCCATTTGACCCAGCTTAACATTAGTAGGTATATATCCTAAAGAAGTGAGAGCCAGGACAAAAACAAGTATACGCACACCTATGATCATTGCAGCACAATTTACAATAGCAATTGTTGGTTACCAGGAGTGGGAGGGGAGAGGAGGGAACACTGTTAGATAGGTAGAAACAAGTATTGATTTGGGTGAAGAGAAAGGCAATACACCAAATGTGAGTCATCAAATGGCATTGAGGAAGAGTAAGACATACAGAGGTACAGACAACAAAAATGAACCCTTTTGCACATACAGTACTGTGTTGTTAGTGAAGGCAAACATGGTCATACAGGTGGGTAGATGCGTGGACAGGCTGAACTATTTGGTATGCCGATGCAAAGTAGAGTTGGCGGTTCAAACCCATCAGCCACTTCACAGCAGGAAGACTGGACAATCTACTTCTGTAAAGGTTTACTGCCTCAGAAATCCAAAGGGGGTTGTTTTGAGTCAGAATCGACTTTATGGCAGTGAGTTTGGTTTTGGTTTGGAATCTTTATTGAAGTAGATCTCCAGATCTTTTCTTTGTGGGATGGCTAGATAAATTCAAACCACCAACTTTTTGGTCAGTAGCAGAGCACAAATCATTTGTGCTACCTAGGGACCTTTCTGTCTCACACTCATTGCTGTCGAGTCGATTTGACTCATAGCCAACACCCCTTGGGTTTCTGAGGAGGTATCTCTATGGAAGTAGATTGCCCAATCTTCCTTCCAAGGAGTGGCTGGTAGGTTTGAACCACCAGGCTTCTGGTTAGCAGTCAAATGGCTTAGGTACTGTACCACCAGAGTCTCATACTAGACAATAAATATTTGCTGAATTAATGAACAGGTCAGTGAATGAACAAGGAGCTACTTGAGGGCTTGTGTATCTTTGTATCTTGTTCCGTCCTACTATGGGGAATCTATGTGGAAAACATTAATAAGTACTTATTAAATGAGTAATGAATGCCAACCAATGGGTAAAAGTTTGTATTTTTGGAGGTAGGGAGTAGCATTTTGACTGCTAACCAGAAGGTTGGCGGTTCAAACCCACCAGCCACTCACTCCTCGGCAGGAAGGTTGAGCAGTCTACTTCCATACTGATACTGCTTTGGAAACCCAAGGAGAGGTCGCTATGAGTTGGATCTGACTCCACGGCAGTGAATTTGGTTTTTTGGTTCATTGCCTGTGCACATCAAGTCATTTCCCGATCAGCTAAGTTCCTAAATGTTCCCTGTTCCTAAAATTCAATTTTAAAGTAATAGAAACATTATCACACATAAAAAAAAAAAATATTTACTTATTTATTCATGACAGAGATGTACTCATTGCTTTTCATGATGGACTTTTAATATTTCTGATATTCTCTTGTATTTTTCTAACTCAGGCAACTATGTGAAGGCTTCAGTACAGTTACATCCAAATAATAATTGAATAGATACCATTAGATATCTTATGGACTCTCTAGTGGTTATAAAGGGAGTAATGGTGGCACATAGGTTAGTGCTTGACTACTAACCAAAAAGGTCACAGGTGGGAACCCACCAGTCTCTCTGCTTGAGGAAAGATCTAGTGATCTCCCTTAAATATACAGGCTAGGAAACTCCACAGGGCAGTTCTACTCTGTCATTTAGGGTTGCTAGGAGTTAGAATTTACTTGTCAGCTCATAGCAACAACAGTGGTTATAAAGTAAAGTTTTTTTTCAGAAGCAAGTCAGGGTGAATTTCAACAAAAAAGACATGTGGCAATACTCTATCCAATTGGTATGTATTATAAATGCATCACAGTTATTTAAAATACATTTATGTAAAAAAAATTGTAATCTGCTCATCACATTAGTGAAAATCTGCTTGAGTCTTCTGTCTTGAATTTTCTGCTTGAGTCTTCTGGGAAACTAACTTATTGAGTGCTGATTTTTATCAGGAAATCAGGATTAATTTGAAAATGTATAAACGATAATGTCAATTATTTGATGTAAAGATATCACTCAAGAACTCTATCCAATGTGTTGGCCAAGTGAAAGAAATGATACTTGTTCCATAATAGACACCTGTGCTACCATAGTTAGGCTCTTTATTTTTTGCAGGGTACACATAAGGACAAGAGTAACTAATTTCTCTGTAGATGAGCCTAACTGAACTGTTTGAGGACAAATCCAAATGATGCAGACCAGTAGTTCAGACATTTGAACATTTTGGTAACAATTAGCTCATCAGTTGTGTGGGAATCAACCAATGAATAAGACATCTAAGTTTGCAGACCGTGTTGTCTACTTTTGTTCTTTCAAAAGAATATGAAAGTGTTTATTATTAACTTTCTGTTAGCATGCTACATGCACAACGTGTCATGGTCATTATTTCAGAGCTTGTGCCATTTTGCCTGACCTTTGTTGTTGTTGTTGTTATGTGCTGTCGAGTAGGCCCTGACTCATAGCAACCCTTCCTTGGGTTTCTGAGGCAGTATCACTATGGAAGTAGGATTGCCCAACCTTCCTTCCCAGGAGTGGCTGGTGGGTTTGAACCGCCAGCCTTCTGGTTAGCAGTCAAGTGCTTTAGCCACTATGCTACCAGAGCTCCAGACCTTAGATACTCCAAATAAGAGTGATTATGAATCATGCACATCTTTCCCATTTGGGACAGTACATACAATTCAACCAAAATCAAATAAGCAGATTTCCAGAGTATGTTTGAATCTCTTTCTGGGCTGAAATAGACCTGTCACTGGTCTCTCCATTTCCTTTGGTAAGTCCTTGTATATTAAACAGTGGAAAATAAAACAACAAATGTTATTCAGGAGAAAGATAAAAGCCCAATCTATGTAAATTGAGACAGAAGAAATGGAAACATAGCATGTGGATTTTACATGCTGAGCCTCATAAAATGCAAGTGTGAATTTCCTGTCATGGTGAGTGTGGTCCAACATTAAATGAAGCATGGGGCATGATTATGAGAGATAAGATCAGTAGTTGGAGAACATACAGCAAGCTGTTTTACCCACACTGAATATAATTTCACTCCTCTGATCTATTAGGCCCTCTTGGTGCACATCTTTGTAGATTTTTGCTAGTTCTCAGGAATGCATTAAAAAACCCTACAGGCTATAACTAAAATTACTGAATATTTTTTAATGTCTCACATGTTGACAGTCCTGATTTTCGTTATATAAGAAATAACTGTCGATAGTGCCATTTAAATCCCTACTCTTTAGACTTGTGAATGCTAATAGCTGGGCTGTCGAACTTCAGCTTTTCCTGTAATCGTTATTCCTGGTTTCCTGTGGTGGATATGTATCGAACATAAGAAATTAGCTGCAGAGAGAATTAGAGGGTGTAAGTCTGAGTCATGTAAATGCCAAAAGCTTTTTGTGACATTTTTCAGACTTTAAAAATGGAAATATGTTATTTGCACAGTAGCTCCTGATGGAATATGACATACTGCAGTGATGTGGTGAGTTTAAGATTGGGCTGCAGGCCATTAGGAACCCTCTGTGTGATAGCCTGGGGTTTGAGTAGAAGAATAGGAGTGGGCTACTTAGTAGAACCATGTGACATTTGCTGATGATCCAAAGAATACTCCTTAGATCAAGGAGAGCTGCTAATGAGAATTAAGAACTTGCTTGAACCTGTTACCATAAGTAAGGTTTAGGAATATAATTTTCAAGCTTGATGTAATGCTTGTCTTTTTCCAGATGGTCTTACATCATCATCATTATATTGGCATATAAAAAAATCATTGGGCTAAGTACATACTTTAACTCTTATTTCAATTAAGGCTGAGTCCTGTAATTCAGTTGAATAAGAAATCCTTCTAAGTAGATTCTGACACTTTAGTGCATTCTAAAAGGCAGAGATGGTATGTGTGAGGGTGCATATCACAGCTTTCTCTAGAAGGTAACAGAGAACTCACATCTGCCACACCATCCACCACCTCTTGTTCCGGTTCTTTTTAATGTTGGAGAAGGGCCTCCTAGTGAGGCAGAAAGAGTTTCTAGTTTTAGTTTGGATTTACGGGGTAGATTGTAGACATTTATTCCCATGTCAGAGGATAGCCTTGCAATTCATTGCCCCCATAATTCTTATAAATATTGGAGAATGGAGACTTTTTCTTTCTTTCTTTTTTTTGGAAGAGAAAGTAGCTTAGTAATATCATGCTAATTTTGAAATTTCCCTGCAGAGTGTAATAGAATATCATGAGAAACAAAGTTGTCTAACATTTCTTGCTCCTTTACCTAGAATATTTATTATTCAGTTATCGACAGATACAGATTCTTGGAAACTTAGGGATTATATTTGGAAGAAAAGAATATAAATGACCAAAAGGATTCCTGAAGGAATTTCTTAAGTGTGGCCTGGAAATAGGTGATTCATGAAAAACAGAGGAGGTGAGGCTCTCTTTCTGTTTGCAGGAATGCCTTTTGTGAAGGCTCTGTGCACACTTTTCCTTTGTGCACCTTCTAAATGCAGTCGTGCTCTTTCCCTTACATTCTCAAAGATGATCAATAGCACCATTAAGCCTATTCTGCCAAAGCAGAAACCTAGCTGTCATCCTTGATATTTGTTTCTTCATTGATTGTACCTCAAATCTCTTCTTAATTTACCCTGCTCTATCCTCACTCCCTCCTCTAAGCCCTGGCCCTTACTTTATCTCAACTAGATAGGACCGTCGTAACTAGTCTCTCAGCCACCTGTCTCAACCCACTTCTCTATTTTCAGAAATATTTCTGGTTGTCCCTCTGCTCTTTTTTGTTTTTCCTTCACTGTTTTGATAGAAGCACTATTACATTTAATATAGAACACAGTAACAAGCATTAATTTTGTCTTTGTGAAATATTACCGTATTTTTTTTTTCTCCTTTAGTGATGCCCAGGCACCTTATAAGTATGTGTGAATGTGAAAAAAGTAGTTTGCTTCCTCTTGAGAGCTACCAAACGTGCAGTCATTTTGCTTTCCTCCCCTGATCACTCTGTCTTTCTGTTGTCCATAGGAAAATTGTCTCCATCCACATATAAAGCTATTCACAATTCTGTCTTCTTTCAGCTCTCTGGTTTGCTGTCATTTCTCCTTGTTCCACCAACCAAACTGACAATCTTACAACTTCATGAATTATCATTCACTTTTATGATGGCAGACCTTTTTCCCATTTAACTCCCTCTGCCTGACAAACGTCTAGTCAATCTTTAAGACTTCTTAATATTGTTTCTTCTACACTTTTCCTGACTCTCTTAGGTTGAGTTAGGGTTTTCCTTCCTGTATACCTTTAGCACTTAGATATGTACATATCTCTTTATATGTATGGCTTGCTTGTGATATTACAAGACTCTTCATAGCAACAACTGTTTTATTCATCCTTGAATTTCTGGCTCTTGGTATTGTACACACACACACACACACACACACCACTGTTGAAGATATGAATGAAAGATGTAACTACTCATATTATCTCTTCCCATCCTTTTTGAAAAGTAAGGGAAATCTAATATATTGAGTATCCACTACTTTGCCTTACAGAACAGTATTCACAGAGCAGTAAATTCACAGAATGAGTGTCTGCATTTTTTCTGTAATGGAACTGCAGCTTACTTTGAGGTTTACCCATCATTGCCATTTGAAGAAACATTTTTTCTGCTAACAATGTGCCACTGTTCTGAATTCTATAAAAGAATTTCACTATAGGTTTAATTATTGCTCACCTTGGTGTCAGGCTGCTTTTTCTTTATTAACTAATCATCTATTGGCCCAGTGGGGTTCCTGTAGCCTCCAGGTTTCTCAAGACATGTCAAATCAGATTATCTGCCTTTTTCCCCCTACATAGATTAAAATTTAAGTTTTTTTTCTCAACTCAGTGAAGAAGCAATCACCCACTGCTTAATATATGCAAAATATACCAAGACATGCATTTTTAGAACCTGAGTGAGTTCGGCATTTGAGTTTTCTGAATTAGCTTTGAAAAAAGAAACTAGTTTAACCAGAGTAGTGAATAGATACATTTGATTTGCATTTTACCTTACAGCACAGAGTATTTTAGTGTTGTTACAATTATTTTCAAATACCAGTTATGGAAGAGAGATTACAAACCATCCTTGGCATAGAGTATCATGGCAGTATGATAGTTCAGAATTTATTTTTACTTCAATAGCTTTCAGATAGGAAGATTTTATAAGTTTGGTTAGCCTTGAAATAAGAGTTATGTGCAAACTTTTTTTGTTGATTCCAAATCAATATGCTGAGAATTTTTTTTTTTAAGCCTACCTTTCTGGGATGCTTTCATGTTGAAATCTTCTGAAATTTAAAGGTGAGGTATTTTGAAATATCATGAAGTGCCGCATGGCATAAAATTTGTCAAAAACATCTTTTGATTTTGACCAGTTCACGTGCCCTGTGATCTTTTGGAGTATATACTTGAGCCTCTCTAAGTTTATATTTTATGAAGCCTAGTCATTAAGTATTATAGATAATAAAGTTTACTATTATTATTATTACTTTTATCTTGGGGCATAAGTTTTTATATGCAGACCCAATACATGGTTAATTAAGTATTAGATGTTTTGTGTTAAGTATATATGACTAGTTCAGTTTTTTTTTACATGAATAAGATCAAGAAAACCAGAAATTACATAAATTACTCTCATAAATGAAATCAGCTGCTGCAAATGTAAGAGTAAAATGTCTAATTTTTTCACATTTCCAAGAGATATTATAGCATTTAAACTAATTATTAGATTAATCTATAAGTGTAGGACAATAAGAAAATACCTTAGTTAGAATAGTTATGTCTTATCTGAGTTTTTGTGCTCTATTTTTAATTTCAAAATCTTATAGTACATTTTGACATAATTTTCAGTTTTACAGCAACCTTGTAAAAGAGTTCCAATCTAAGCAGAAAATACACCTTAGTCACAAATTCACTCTAATTTCATTTGTATTTTGTTTGATTTGATATTCTCCTGAATCAAACTGGATTTAAGAACGACAAAAGATTTGAAGACTTTTTTCTTTTATTACTTAAAATTTGTAGTCTATAACATTTATTAATTTAATAAAGAATTTTCTAGTTCTTTCATTAATGTTTGAATTCCTTTCATATACATATACGTATACATATACATATACATATATGTTGTTGTTTTTGTTAGTTTCTATGTATTTTTTAAAAAATTTTATTGTGATTTGGGTAAAAGTTTACAGAGCAAATTCATGATTCATTTTCCATACAGTAGTTCGCATACACTTTGTCTCATGACATTGACTACAATTTTCCACAATCCAACAGCTCTCTTCCCACTTCCTCCTCATAGTTACCTCTTCCCTGTGTCCTTCTCTACTGTGCACTCCTGCCCCCTGAACTGTCTCTCTGTCCATACATAGCCCTTCTATTCTCCCATGATTGAGCTCTCTAAGGAATGTATCTACCTAATGTAAATGTTCAGCTCATATTACTGCCTTTTGTTTGGCTGGAAGCCACAGGACTTCAATTCTGGCTTTAATTCCAGACCTGAAGGACAGGTAGGGGCCATAAGCTCAGGGTTTCCACTAGGCTCTATGAGACCAGCAAATATGCCCACCCCCATTATTTTATTTTTTTTAAATGATTTTGAGTTTTGTTGCACATTATTCTCCCATTTTCTCCAGGATCTCCTACATAAATCCCTCTTCAAGTGGTTGACAGTGGTAGCCGGGCACCATCCAGTTCTTGTCTCATAGTAGTATAGGCTGAGGATCATATGGGGTACCAATCACTTGGCCTAATTGTTTCCATGTGTCTTTGGTTTTCTTCATTCTTTGTTCTGGATGAGGAGAGACCCATTGTTGAATCTATATGGCTGCTTGCAAGCTTTTAAGATCTCAGTCACTATTTGGGAAAGTAGGATGTAGAGCAGTGTTTTTTTGTGTAGTATGTTATGCCAGTTGAGCTTGATGTCTTTTGCAACCATGGTCCCAAATCCACAGATCCAAATACTCACTCCTGTGTAGCTGGCTGTGGCCAAAAAGTGACTACAACCTTGTCCCTTGTCAGCTTCACTATATACCTGGAAATTCTTACAGAACATACAAATGCACTTGTATAAACATTTTCTGCCAAACCTATACATAGTCATAGGCACACTCCCTCCTGCATAGACATACCTAATAGTTCAGCCTGTCTACCCATTTATCCACCTGTAGATCAATGTTTGCTATCACTGACAACACAGTACTGTATGTGCAAAAGGGCTCATTTTTGTTGCCTGTACCTCTCATGTACCATGTCTTCCTCTTCCTCACTGACACTGTGTTGATGACTCACATTTGGTACATTGCCCTTCCCTTCATCCAAATCAATCCTTGTCTCTAACTATCTAGCAGTATTCCCTCCTCTCCCCTCCCATTCCTGGTAACCAGCAAAGAGAATTTCCTTCCATATAGAAAACTTTCCTGGACTTTTTACAATGACGGAGTAATACAATATTTGTCCTGTGATTGACTTTTTTCACTCAGCATAATGTCCTCCGAGTTCATCCACATTATGCGGTGTTTTGCAGATTCTATGTTATTCTTTAGGGTTGCATATAGGGGCAAATTTAGGGGGAGCACTGGTAGCGTAGTGCCTAAGGCACTATGGTATGTACTATAGTTTGGTTATCCATTCTTCTGTTGATGGGCACGTAGGCTGTTTCCATCTTGTGGCTATTGTAAATAGTGCTGTGGTGAACATGGGTGTGCATGTATCTGTTCTTGTCATAGCTCTCATTTCTTTAGGATATACATCTAGTAATGGAATAGCTGGGTCAAATGGTATTTCTAAGTTCAATTTTTTAAGGAATTGTCATACTGCTTTTCACAGTGGTTGTATCATTTTACAGTTCCACCAGCAGCGTCTGAGAGTCGCAATTTCTCTGCATCCACACCAGCATTTGTTATTTCCTGTCTTGCTGAACTTTGCTACTAGTGCTGGTGCAAGACGGTATCTCATTGTTTTGGTTTGCATCTCTCTAACGGCTAATGATCATGAACGTTTCTTTATCTTTGGGCTTTTTTTTTTTTTTTTCAATTGTGATTTGGGTGAAGGTTTATAGAGCAATTTTACTTTCCATTCAGCGGTTCACATATACTTTGTCTCATGACATTGACCACAGTTTACCACAAAGCAACAGCTCCCCTCTCACTTCCTCCCCATAGTTACCTCTTCCCTGTGTCCATCCCTCCATGCACTCCTGCCCCCTGAGCTGTCTCCCTGTGCAT
>NW_006922083.1:1230056-1239464 GCF_000298275.1 Orycteropus afer afer | reverse complement strand
TTGCTCCTACTTTATCTTTGATGAATTTTATAGTTTTGGGTTTTACATTTAAGTCTTTGATCCAGCTTGAGTTTGTTTTTGTGTATGGGGTGAGGTATGGGTCTTGTTTCATTTTTCTACAGGTGGATATCCAGTTTTGCCAGCACCATTTGTTAAAGAGATTGTCTCTTCCCCATTTACTGGGTTTTGGACCTTTGTCAAAGATCAGTTGTCCATAGATGGATGGGTCTATGTCTGAACTTTCGATTCCATTCTATTGATCTATCTGTCTATCATTGTACCAATACCATGCTGTTTTGACTACTGCGGCTGTACAGTAGTAGTTCTTAAGATCTGGGAGTGTGAGACCTGTCACTTTGTTTTTCTTCTTGAGAAGTGCTCTGTTTATTCGAGGTCTCTTTCCTTTCCATATGAAATTAGTAATTAGTTTTTCATGTCCTTAAAACATTTTGTTGAAATCTGGATCAGGATTGCATTAAACTTTTAGATTGTTTTAGGTAGTATTGACATTTTCACAATGTTTAGTCTACCTATCTGTGAACAAGGTAGGTTCTTCCATTTATGTAGTGCCCTTGTTGTCTCTTGTAGCACTGTTTTATAGTTTTCTCTGTATATGTCTTTTGTGTCTCTGGTGAGGTTTAGTCCTAGATATTTTTATCTTTTTCATAGTTATACTGAATGGTATGATTTCCCTTATTTCTTTACCAGAGGAGTCCTTGCTGGGGTAGAGAAATCCAACTGATTTACGTATATTGATCTTGTATCCTGCCACTTTGCTGAACCTCTCTATTGGTTCCAGTAGTCTTTTAATTGAGTCCCTTGGGTTTTCTGTGTATAGGATCATATCACCCACAAATAGAGATAGTTTTAATTCCTCTTTGCCAATATGTATGCCTTTGATTTCTCTTTCTTGACTTATTGCCCTGGCCAGGACTTCCAATACAATGTTAAATAGAAGTGGTGATAGAGGGCATTCCTGTCTGATTTCCATTCATAAGGGGACTGCCTTGAGTCTTTCTCCATTAATAATGATGTTGGCCATTGGCTTTGCATACACACCCTTTATATGTTGAGGAATTTCCCTTATATCCCTATTTCACTGAGAATTTTGAACAGGAATGGATGTTGGATTTTATCAAATGAGTTTTCTCCATCAATTGATATAATCATATGGTTCTTTTCCTTTGTTTTGTTTATGTGGTGTATTATATTGATTGATTTTCCGATGTTGAACCACCCTTGTAAACCTGATATGAATCCCACTTGGTCCAGATGTATTAATTTTTGATATGTTGTTGGATTCTGTTGGCCAGGATTTTGTTAAAGATTTTTGCATCTATGTTCATGAGTGATATTGTTCTGTAGTTTTCCTTTCTAGTGTTGTCTTCTAGTGTTATGCTTGTGTCATAAAATGAGTTTGGGAGTACTCCATCTTTTTCTATGTTCTGGAATAGTTTGAGGAGCATGGGTGTCAACTCTTCTTTGAATATTTGATAGAATTCTCCAGTGATCCATCAAGACCAGGGCTTTTCTTTGTGGGAAGTTTTTTTATTACCTGTTCAATTTCTTCCCTTGCTATGGGTCTGTTCAAGTTTTCTACTTCTGAGTGGGATAATTTACGTAGGTCTTGTTATTCTAGAAACTTGTCCGTCTCTTCTAGGTTCTCATATCTATTGGTGTACAGTTTTTTATAATATTCTCTCAGTATCTTTTTTATTTCAGTTGGTTCTGTTGTGATGACACCATTTTTGTTTACAATTCTTGTGATTTGGACCTTCTTCTTTTCTTTTGTTAGGTCCGCCAATGGTTTATTGATTTTGTTAATCTTTTCAAAGAAGCAGATCTTTGTTTTGTTAATTTTCTCTATTTTTTTTTTTTCTCTTTCATTTATTTCTGCTCTGATCTTTATTATTTCCTTGCTTCTAGATACTGTAGAATTCTTTTGTTATTTTATTTCTAGTTGTTGGAGTTGATGAGTTAGAGTGTTGATTTTGTTTCTTTCCTCTTTTTTGATGTATGCATTTATTGCTATAAACTGTCCTCTGAGTAGTGCTTTCACTGTGTCCCATAGGTTTGGTAGGATGTAACTTCATTCTCATTAGTTTCTAGGAATGTTTTTTATTGCAATTTTTATCTGTTCTGTAACCCAGTAGTTTTTGAGCAGTGAGTTGTTCAGCTTCCATATGTTTGATGCTTTTTCCTTGCTCTTCCTATTATTAATTTCTAGTTTTATAGCATTGTAGTCCGAGAAGATGCTTTGCAGTATTTCAATGCTTTTGAATTTATTGAGGCCTTTTTTATATCCTAGAATATGGTCATTTCTGGAGAATGATCCATGTGCACTGGAAAAGAATGTGAGTTGTGTTTTTGTTGGGTGAAATGTTCTGTATATGTCTATGAGTTCCAGTTGGTTCATTGTGCTGTTGAGTTCTTCTGTATCTTTGCTGAGTTTTTTTTTTCCAGTTGACCTGTCCCTCCTTGAAAGTGGCATGTTAAAGTCTCCTACTACTATTGTAGAGTTGTCTATTATCCCTTTTAATTCAGTTAATATTTGCTTCACATATTTTGAAGCACTTTCATTGGGTGCATAATATTTATTATTGTAACGTCTTCTTTGTCAATTGATCATTTCAGCATCATATAATGTCCCTCCTCATCTCTTATAATGTTTTGCACCTTAATGTCTATTTTATCAGAAATCAATATTGCTACTCCTGCCCTTTTTTGGTGTCCATTGGCTTGGTATATTTTTTCCATCCCTTAACTCTTAATTTATTTTTATCTTTTTGTCTAGGGTGGGTCTCTTGTAGGCAGCATATCAATGGGTCTTCTTTTCTTATCCAGTCTGCCACTCTTTCGCTTTATAGGTGCATTTAGTCCATTCACATTGAGTGTAATTAGTGATAGGTATGAATTGATTGCTCTCATTCTATTGTGTTTTTTTTTTTTGTTGTGCTGTTGGTGTTTCTTTGGTCCATAAACTTTTCTGTGCTGAGTTCAGTTTGTTGGCTAATGCTTTCTCCCTTTTCTTCTTTATAGTTGGTTTTGTGCTTATTAAACCCATATGTTTTCCTTCCTTCTGGATTTGCTTGGAAGAATCATTATTTTTCTCTGTGGTTACCTTGCAGTATATTCTTGTCTCTACATTTTTAGAACAGTGCGTGCTGCAAAGACACTGTCCTGTTTTCCTCTTCATTTGGAAGTTTAAACCTAGAAGTTTTGTTCCCTCTGATAGGTTAGTTGCTGTTGTTGTGTGCTGAATGACTTCCTTGGTTTTTAGAGTACAATGTTTTATGGTCTTATTTTGAGTTTCTATTTCTGATTTGGTTTTAGTGTTGATGCCACGTATCCTGGTTTTGTTGATCTCTGTTGTTGGTTCTTGATTGGAAGGACTTCCTTACGCATTTCTCGTAGGGCTAGTTTGGTTTTCACAAAGTCCCTTAATTTCTGCTTGTCTGAGAATGCCTTGATTTTGCCCTCATATTTGATGGATCATTTGGCTGGATATAGGACTCTTGGTTGGAAATTCTTTTCCTTCAGTGTTTTATATATGTTATCCCATTGCCTTCTTGCCTGCCTGGTTTCTGCTGAATAATCGGAGCTCAGCCTAACTGTTTGATTATTATAAGTAATATTTCTTTTTTCCTGGGCAGCTTGCAAAATTTTTTCTTTGTCTTTGGTTTTAGAGAGTTTGATTATAATATACCTTGGTGTTTTTCTCTTGGGATCTATCTTGTGTAGGGTTGTAAGAGCTTCTTGGACATATAACTTTTCTTCTTTCATGATATGGGAGAAGTTTCCTGTTAGCAGGTCTTCCACAATTTTCTTGGTGGTTTTCTTCATCTCTTCTTGTTCTGGAATTCCAACAAGTCTTATATTGTTTCTTCTCATGTCTTCCCATATAATTCTTAGGTTCTCTTCATTTATCTTAAATCTTTGTTCTGATTTTTCTTCTTACAGGCTAGTGTCCAGGGATTTGTCTTCCAGTCAGTCACTTCTAACCTACTCTTTTGTGCTTCTACTGTGTTGTGTAATTCTGTCATTTTGGTATTCATCTTCTGGATTTCTAACTGCTGTTTTTGTATGAGTTTTGATTGTGCATTAATCTTGTTACTTTGTTCTTGAATGATTTTCCTGAGTTCTTCCATGGAACTGTCTGTGTTCTCCTTGCTTCTGTTTGGGGTTTCTTTAGCCTCTTTTAAAGCTCTATAAACATATCTTCTAAATTCCTTCTCAGATAATTCTATTGTCTCCTCTTCATCCATGTTTATTGAAACCTCTGTTTGTGGTTTTCCTTCTAATGCCTTGTCCTGTTTTTTTTTTTTTTTTTTAATTTTTTGAGGTTGCCTATTGTTTCCTCTGGCAGCATAGGGGCTAAAGCACTTGACTACTAAACAGTAGGCTGGTGGTTCAAACCCACCAGCCACTCCTCGGAAGGAAGGTTGGGCAATCCTACTTCCGTAGTGATACTGCCTCGGAAACCCAAGGAGGGGTCGCTATGAGTTGGGGACGACTCGACGGCACATAACAACAACAACAACAACAATTGTTTCCTAGATATTTTGAGGTTGTCTTTAACTGTTGGTTATTTATTGATTTGTTTGTCTTGGTTTTTATGGTTTAATATTTTGAAAAGGTGAAGCTGGTGTATTTTATTATTTTAGTTATTAATTCAGGTGTGCTGGATTGCTCTGAAGTTTTCTTTGTGATGGTGGAATCACTGTGTGGAATGTGGATTTGGGTTTCTCTCTATCATAAAGAGGATTTAGAGTTTGAACCGTGAGATATTATGGTGGGTGAATGTGGTTTCTTCTATTGGATGAGTGAAATTATTGTCAGTGAAGGTGGGAGTGGGAGATAGAGAGAAGGGAAATTTCTGGTTGGTAGGGGCCATTTCTAGGGCTTTGAGTGGGCTGCTAATGATGATGTTGTACTGTTATTCACAGGCCTGCAACTCAATTTCAGCAAAGACTCCAGTCGATAGGGAGTCACCACCTGATGCTAAGTTCAGACACATCCAAAAACCCTGCTTCCAAGGTCCTTCAGTGCCAAAAAGCCAACCCAAGACAACTGCTCAGCTCCATGATTCACCACAGGGGCTCCTCTTCCTGGGCCCACCTGCCCACAGCACCAGCCCAACCAGCCCAGACTGTGATCCGCTGTGGGAGCTCTCCTGTGGGTCCAGTAACCCACAGCACCAAAGATCGGCTTTGTTTTAATGGCACTGGAATCAGGAGGGTACCTGTTAGTAATCTGTGGTCCCAATATCACTGATAAAGTCAAGCGCAGGCCTCTCAGTGCCACTAAGCTGACCCAAGCCTGATCGGTGACCTGTTGCAGGGGCACCTCCCAGGCCCGCTCCCCTGCAGCACCAGTGGACTCTCTACTTAGGTTGCAGTGACTCTGGATGTGCCCGTTTGCACCTAGCAGACCCAAGTTACTGATAAAATCAGGTGCTGAATGTACATCCTTGGGGTGATTGCTGATATGCTGATGTGGTTGTTGGTAGGCTGGTGTGGTGTGTCTTCCTCTTTAACCCAGGGAGGTTTTTGATGGCCTTTCTTGCCTGCCAGTCAGTGCTCCCCCAGGGAAGTCTCCGATGGCCTTTCTTGGCTGCCTATTGGCCCCTCTGCAGGATAGATCCTCTGACCTTGTTATGTTTTCCCCTGCCTGTCCCTTTCTCCTTTCTAATTCTACTCCTCTGAGTTTGGTGCCCTCTGACTCAGTGAGCTGTTCAGAGCACCATAATCCCTAATTCAAACTGCTGTACCCAGTTTTTCAAGCATTAAGTTGCTAGGGGGAAAAAGCGTGGTGATCTCTGATGAGACTCCATTTTGAATCCCCCCAACACTCCCTTCTTGATTTTAAACTATGCAGCATCCCCTTATTCTGTTCAAACAACAGCCTCACAGTCTATGTACAAGTTCCTCATGAGTACAATTAAGTGTTCTGGAATTTCCATTCTTATCAACGTTATCCTTAATTTGTTATGATCCACACAATCAAATGCTTTTGTGCAGTCAACAAAACAAGTCAATGTCTTTCTAGTATTCTTTTCTTTTCAGCTAAGATCCATCTGATATCAGCAGTGATATCCTTTGTTCCACATCCTCTTCAGAATCTCGATTGCATTTCTGAAAGTTGTCTGTCAATATACTGCTGCAACCATTTTTGAATTTTCTTCAGAAAGATTTTACGTGCATGCAATATTAATGATATTGTTAGAAAGTTTCCATTTTTTGTGCGATCACATTTCTTTAGAATGAGTACAAATAAGGACCTCTTCCAGTCAGTTGGCCAGGTAGCTGTCTTCCAAATCTCTTGGCATAGATAACTGAGTGCCTCAGTTGTGGCATCTGTTTGTTGAAACATCTCAATGGGTATTCCATCAATCCCTGGAGCCTTGTTTTTTGCCACTTAGTTCAATGCAGCTTTGACTTCTTCCTTCAATACCATTGGTTCTTGATTATATGCCACCTCCTGAAATGGATGAACATCTTCCAATTCTTTTTGGGACAGTGACTCTGTGTATTCCTTCCATCTTCATGGAAGAAATGACAAGATAAAAGAGCTGAACAGAAGATTTCAAAGAGCACCTTGAGAAGACAAAGTCAATTACTATAATGAAATGTGCAAAGACATGGAGTTAAAAAGCCAAAAGGGAATAACATGCTTGGCATTTCTTAAGCTGAAAGAACTGAAGAAAAAAATTAAACCCCAAGTTGCAATATTGAAGGATTCTATGAGCAATATATTAAGAGATACAGGAAACATCCAAAGAGAAAATGTTTTGCAGTATTTCAATGCTTTTAAATTTATTATGCTTGCTTTATGACCTAATATATGGTCTATCATGGGAAATGTTCCATGTGCACTGACAAAGAATGTATATTGCACTGTGGTTGGGTGAAGTGCTCTGTAGATATCTACAAGGTCAAGTTGGTGGAATGTATTGTTTAGTTCTTCTATGTCTTTGTTGAGTTTCTTTCCAGTGTTCCATCTCTCATTGAATGTAGTGTATTAAAATCTCCTACTGTGACTGTGGAGTCATGTGTTTTGTCATTTAAATTCTGTTAAAGTCTGATTTATGCATTTTAGGGCTCTTTCATTGGGTCCATAGATATTTATTATGGTTATATCTTCTTGTTCAATTGATACTTTAATCATTATATAATGTCCTCCTTGTCTCTTATGGCTGTTTTTGTCTTAAAGTCAATTTGATCAGAAATCAATATTGCCACTCCTGCTCTTTTTTGGTTGCCATTGGATTGATATATCTTTTTTCAACATTTGATTTTTAGTCTATTTTTGTCTTTGTCTCTAAAGTGTGTCTCTTGTAGACAACCTATTGATGGGTTGTGTTTTCTTATCCATTCTGCACCTCTCTGTCTCTTGAGTGGAGCATTTAATCCATTCACATTCAGTGTAATTATTGACAAGTATGAATTGGTTGCTATAATTTTGTTATGTGTTTTTTTCATGGTGTTCCTGGTTTCTTTGGTCATATAATTTTATGTGCTGAGCTCATTTTGTTTATGAATTGTATTATCATTTCCTTTGTTGTTATTGTTTTTGTATTTGCTAAATATTTGTGCTTGTCCTCTTTTTTACTGTGATGTGAAGGTTTATCATTTTTCTTTCAGGTTACCCTGGGATTTATAATTTGCTCCTGGAGTTTAGAACAGTCCATTCTATCTTGCAACTCCCTTGACATCCTCACCATTTAGAATTCTGTAACTACACTATTTTTTCCCCTCTTTTTGATTTTAGTTGTCCTCATTTTCCAATTGATGTGTCTGGTTCCCTGTTTACAACATTGTAAGCTCATTTTACTTCAGATATGCCCATAGTTGTGTTGGTTTCTGGGTTATGTCATCTTGTATATTAAAGGTCAGTTGTTTTTTTCCTATTTTTGGTCTCTGTTCAAAGGACTCCCTTTAGTATCTCTTGTAAGGCTGGTCTGATTTTAACACATTCCCTTAATTTTTGCTTATCTGGTTATCTCCTATTTTCACCATTATATTCAAGGGACAGTTTTGCTGGGTATATAATTCTTGGTTAGAAAATTTTCTCTTTCAGGGGTTTATATATACCATCTCTTTGCCTTCTCGTTTGCATGGTTTCTTCTGAGAAATCAGAGCCTATATTTATTAGTTGCCCTTTGTAGGTAACTTTTCATTTTTCCTGTGCTGCTTTCAGGATTCTTTCTTTGTCATTGGTTTTGATGAGTTTGATGATGATGTGTCTTGATGATTTTTTTTTGGGGTCTATCCTGTTTGGCGTTTGTTGGACTTCCTGAATGGATATATTCTCATCTTTCATCATATAATGGAAGTTCTCTTCCAACAAATCATTGACAAGTTTCTCAGCATTTTCTTTTTCTCCTTCTGTTCTGGAATTCTGATTATATGTAAGTTATTGCTTTTGATGGTATCCCACATGAACCTTCAGCTTTCTTCATTTTGTTTTAATCTTTTTTTCTGATTGATCACTTTCCATAGAAATATTCAGGTATTTGTCTTCATCTCATGAGTTGTGTCTTCCATTGATTTGATTCTATTCCTTTGCCCTTTCAACATGTTGTCTATTTCTGAAAATTTAGTATTGATCTTCTGGATTTCTATTAGTAGATTTTGTATCATTTCTAATTTTTCATTGATTTTTTCATTTTGTTTCTGTATTTTCTTCCAAAATTGTTTTAGGTTTTTTTTTTTTCTGTGCTTTCCTTAATTTTCTCAGTGATTTGCTTGATGTGCATCTCAATCCATTGAGAGTACTTAACTATAATTCTTTTGAATTCCTTATCAAAGAATTCCAATGCTGCTTCTTCCTCAAGATTGTGTTCTGGGTCTTTGTCCTGGTCCCTTGTTTCTACTGCTTTACCTTGCTTCTTTGTGTGGACCAAGATGCTCTATTGTCTATGATACATTGTGATTTTGTTGTATTTATATTTAATTGGTGATTGTATGTTAGAGTGATTTACCCAAGATTTTCATTTCCTTTGTTTTATTTGGATGTATCTGAGTAAGTAGGGTACTGTGCTCCTCTATTTGCTAGTTGGCAACAATTATGCACTTACCACCTGTCTCCTGGTGGGTGTGAGAGAGAATGGGAGTAGCTGAACAGATCTCTGTTAACTGTTTGTGAAGAGCAGTTAAGGGTGGGTTAGGCTCTTATTGATGGTCATGTATCATTGGTCAGTTGCTGCAAAAGGAAGTGGTGGCTCTCATTCAGTAAGTGGTGCTGCAGGTGTTGTGGGTATGGTTGTTGTATGGGCATGGTTGCACTCTCCCACTGAGTTAGACTAAAACTAGAAAATTGAAAAAGTAAAAGCAAGAGGAGAACAAACACACACCACATAAACACACAGGAACAATCACCAAAAAGAGAAAAATGAAAAATAAAAAG
>NW_006922083.1:1219651-1228921 GCF_000298275.1 Orycteropus afer afer | reverse complement strand
TTTACTCTTGAATCAAAAATCTTTTTACAGATATTCTGAGTTTATAATGTTACCTTTTTTTTAAAAGTAAACTTTATTCAGATATAATTTATTTGCAATAAAATATATAAATTTAAAAATACATTTCAATAAATGTTCACACACACATATCTAGCTCATCATTCTAATCAAGATACAGAACATTTTCATCATCGTAGAAAGTTATTCCTGCCCCTTTGGGATTAAGCTCCTCACCTTTATCCCTCCACAGGCAACCGATTATCTGATTTCTATCACCATAGATGAATTTGGCCTCTGGTAGCGTAGTGCCAACGGCAGTTGACTGCTAACCAGAAGGCTGGTGGTCAAACTCAGCAACCACTCCTCAGAAGGAAGGTTAGGCAATCTACTTCTGTAATGATACCTCCTTGGAAATCCAAGGAGGGATCACTATGAGTCAGGTCTGACTCGGCAGAATATAACAACAACAACAACAATTTGAAACTTATGTAAATGGAATCAGAAAATACATATTCATTTGCCTATGGCTTATTTTGATTGATATAATTTACCCCTGTTAGTGTATCATCAAAGATTCCTGGGTGTTGCAAATAGTTCACATTCAACTGCTATACTATAAGTTGGCAGTTTGAACCCATCCAGTAGCACTGTGGAAGAAAGACCCACTTATGCACTTATTTAAAGTTTGTAGTAAAGAAAACCCTGTGGAGCAATTCTACTCAGTAACACATGAGGTAGCCATGAGTTGGAACTGACTTGATAGCAAGGTTTTGGTTTTCAGTATAGCATATAATTAGTTTCTTCTTTTCTTTTCTTTTCTTTTTTCTGTGTAGTATTCCATTGTGTTACTACACAACAATTCTTCATCCATACAGCTGTTAATAGATATTTAACCTGTTTTAATTTTTTTGCCTATTATGAATAAAGTAGATTCTCTGGATGTTACAAATGTTTAATCTGCTCAGGTGCTAACCCAAAAGTTGAAAGTTCAAGTCCACTCAGATGCACCTTGGAAAAAAGGTCTGGCAATCTACTTCTGAAAGTCAGTCACAGAAAACCCTCCAGAGCACAGTCCTACTGACACACATGGGGTTATCATGAGTTGAAAACAAACATGGCAACAATTGTGTTTTTGATGACTGAAGTAGCTCTGAATATTCATGTGCAAGTGTACATGTCTTCTTTTGTGTATGTGTGTGAACATGTTTTTAATAATTTGGGTAATTCCTAGGAGTGAATTGATAAGTTATATGTATGCTTAGCTTTATAAGAAAATGTCAATTGTTTTCCAAAGTGATTCTGTTATCCCATATCATTACCCATACCTGTTTTTGTCAATTCTTTTAATACTTGTCATTCTAGTTGGCAAGAAATGATATTATGTTTTAATTTTAATTTTCCTGGTAATTAATAAATTATCTTTTTGTGTGCATTTGGCCATTGGTATATCTTATTTTGTGTCAAGTCTATGTCTTCTTTTTTCACTTTCTCTTCTAAAATGATTTTTGTTGTCTTGAGATGTTGTAGAGGTCTTTTTATATTCTGAATACTAGTCCTTTAGCAGATACATGAATTGTAAATATTTTCTTCTTGTCATGGATTGAATTGTATCCCTCAAAATATGTGTCAACTTGACTGAGCTATGAATATCAGTGGTTTGGTAGTAAATAAAGATGTAATTTGGCAGTCACATAATGATGTAATCATCCCCCACAAAGTGATATGATATGGTAAGCCAAATAATTGTAAGGGCAGCATGCTTACTCAGGTGAGAGCCCTGATTTGATATATGGGGAGTTTGCTGGGATGTGTCCTGCACATTCTTTTATGTTACCAGAGATCAAAGGAGAGAGAATCTAGCAGAGAGAGGGAAACCTGACTACCACCAAGAGAGAAGAACCAGGAGTGGAGCACATATTTGGCCTCAGGGTCTCTGCACTGAGAACTTCCTAGACCTGGGAAGATTAATGCTAAGACACATAGAGATCTCTGAGGAACATCAGTCCCACAGATGTTGACAGAGGATGAGGACATTTTCCCAGAGCCAATACAGTGCATTCCTCTAGAACTGGTGTCCTGAATTCTAACTTATAGCCTCCTCAATTGTGAAGGAATAAATTTCTGTTTGTGAATACTTGGGGGTATTTCTGTTACAGCAGCACTAGATAACTAATACATTCCTAGTCTGTGACTTCACATTTCATATCCTTGGAGGGAAATTTAAAGGACAGACAATTTAATTTTGATGTAATGTACTTTATCAATATTTTGTTTTATGGTTTGTGTTTTTATATTTAAAATAATTGCCTAACTAAAGTTATCAAATTTTCTCCTCTGGTCATAAAATATTTTTTGCCTTTGGTTTCTTTCAAGATTTTCTCTTGGTTTCCTCTAGTTTAAGTATAGATATGACTAAGTGAATATTTTAAACATATATTGAACTTCCCTGGTGTTGGCTAAGCAAGGAACTCCAGTGCTATTGTGGTAAGGCATTTAGTTGTTAACAAAAAGGTCAGTCGTTTGAACCCACCAGCTACTCCATGGGAGAAAGATGAGGCATTCTGCTTCTCTGAAGATTTACAGCTTTGAAAACCCTCTGGGGGTTGCTATGAGTAGCAGTTGACTCAATGGCAGTGGGTTTGGTTTGGATTTACTTTTGGTATATTCTTAACTTCCTGGGTATCTGCTTTGGCATATATCATTAATTTTGAAAAATTATTGGCCATTATTATTTCAGTATTTCTTCTGCTTTGCTTTTACTTCTTTTGATATTCCAATTGTACATATGTTATGCAATTTGAAATTATTCTACATATCTTGGATATTTATTATTTATTTTTATTCTCTTTGCATTTAATTTTTGGGCTTTCTGTTCTTCAAGTTCTCTGATTTTTTTCACTGGCTGATTAGCTCATAAAAGACATTTTTCAATTCTGTTATAGTGTTTTTGATTTCTAGTATTTCTTGTTGACACTTTGAGTTTCTATATCTCTAGTAGAGTGAGATAACATCCTTTCTCACAGGTGGAGTAAAGACTCTGGTAAAATCTTTCCCCTAAAGAGTAGACCTTTTTTATGGAAAATTGTCCTGGCTTTATTTCTTGCCAGAGCTATGAGGAAATTTTTCTTGGCTCTTCACATTGAGAATGTGATGAGGTTTCTGGAGGAAGAGCCTATGAAAGTGTGTGAACTTCTCTAAGGCTACAAACCCAGTCATTTCTCACTTTGTGTGGTAGTTGACACTCAGTCTTCAGCAATTCATCAAAATGAACAACCTATACTGTGTCTCTCTGGATTCACCTGTGCATCAGATTTAGTGGTGAATTTTTGCCTTGCAAACTCTTTTCTCTACTTGATCCCAAAATTGTTAGTTTCAGTTTGTTCAGCTTTTTCACATTGTTTAAGGATGGAAGTGACCACTTCCAAGTTCTTTCATGTCAGAACTTAAAAGTTTACTCTTTCTTTCCTCATGATATCTTTGTTACTCTTTGATATCATGGTTATGCATCACTCATAAAGCAAATTGGGAAGTATTTTCTCCATCTCTATTTCCAGGATAATTTGTATAAGATAAATAACTTATCTTCCTTCAGTGCTTATTAGAATTTCCCAGGTAAATTACCTAAGCCAGAATTTTCATTATGCAAATGTTTTATTAAAAAGTCATTATATATATATAATGGATTATATATACATACATATAATGGATTATATATGCCTACATACATATATATATATATATATAATGGATTATATATACATACATATATATAAAATGGATTATATATACATACATATATATAAAATGGATTATATATACATACATATATATAAAATGGATTTTATATATAATATATATATATATATATATTATATATATAGGGCAAGTCATATTTCTATATCATCTTTATCAATTTTTTTTTAATGCAAACCTTTTTAACTCATATTTCCAAGGAAAATTTCTATTTTATTTTTGTTGTCTAATTTAATGGTATAAAGTTTTTTATAATATTATTTTATTGTCTAAGCATTCTATTGTAATATGCACTCTAATTTACATTATTACTAATTTTATTTCTATATTTTCTGATCAATGTTTATAGGAAATTTTTAATACTATTAATCTTTCAAATAACCAATTTTTGTAAAATTTTCTCTGTATTTGTCAGTCATTGATATCTGTTCTTCATCACTTTCTTTTTCTAATTGCTTTTGGTATAATTTGCCCTTTCTTTTCTACCTTGTTAAGCTGGAAAGTTTAATAATTCATTTATATCTTTATTCTTTTCTGCTATTGGCATCTAAAGCTATACATGTTCCTTTAAGAACTGCTTTAGCTATATCCACACATTTTTATGTGTTGCTTTCATCACTACTCTGTTCAAAATTTTCTTATGATATTTTCTATCTATTTTTATTTAGAATGTGTTGTTTGATTTTCAAATATTTGACAATTTTCAAGATATTATTATTAATTTTTAATTAAATTCTGTGGTCAGAGGAATATTCTGTAAGATTTCAATCTTTTCAAATCTATTAAGGTTTATTTTATGGCCTGGTATATTTCTTATCTTTATGAATGTTCATTTGCATTTGAAAGAAGTTTTCTATAGTCTTCTGTCAATGTTAGTGTCTTAGAGTTTTCTAGAGAAACTAGGAATTCACTCACATGATTGTGGGTGGAGGCTCGCGGTGGCGAGTTGAAAATCTGTAGTTCAGGGGCAGGCTGGGACCTCTTGCAGATCTGTGTCCCAAGGTTAGGTGATGGGAAGAGTGAAGTGAGAGTTCTGCCAAAATAATCCATGTATAGTATGTAATGGAGCCATGGTGGCTCAGTGGCTATGTGCTTGACTGTTAACAAAAAGGTTAACACTTTGAATCAACCAGCCGCTCTGCAGGAGAAAAGACCTGGTGATCTGCTCCCATAAAGATTAAAGTTCAGAAAATCCTGTGTGGAATTTCTGCTCTATCATATAGGGTCACTGTTTTGGTTACCTAGCACCACTCTGACAAGAATATGCCACACATATCCACAAATGGGATAACTTCAACAAACAGGAGTTTATTCTTTTAGAGTTCAGAGGCTTTAAGTCTGAGTTCAAAGTGCCAGGCTGTAGGGACTGGGTAAAAGCCCCTCAACCTTGGGCTTCAGCTCTGCTTTCTGCTCCCAGCCTGAAGCTGGAGGCTTTTCTTCACTCAGCTGCTGGCTGCTGAGGTTAACAAGTTCAAGGTTGTTGTTGTTGTTGTTGTTGTTATGTGCCGTCGAGTTGGCCCCGACTCATAGCGACCCCTCCTTGGGTTTCTGAGGCAGTATCATACGGAAGTAGGATTGCCCAACCTTCCTTCCGAGGAGAGGCTGGTGGGTTTGAACCACCAGGCTTCTGGTTAGCAGTCAAGTGCTTTTAGCCACTATGCTACCAGAGCTCCAAGTTCAAGGTAGACAAGTAAAAAGCAGAGTCCAGATGTTACCAAACCACATGGAAGGCCATCAATTCAAGTCTATTGAAATTCCCAATGTCAGCAGAGCATGGCAGGCTGCTGAACAATGACTCAGTTACCTGCAGGGTTCAAGCATGCTATAAGCTAGAGACTATTCCCCAAGGCTTCTCCTAATATACAGGAAGCAGACCACATTCCTAAGGCAGCTACTCAGCTGCTCACAATAAATTCCACCATGGAGTTTATTACCAGTCTCATCATGGGGAATACTACATCCAGCTGGCCAGCCACTCAACCAGGCCCAGCCAAGTTGACACACAGACTTAACTACCATAGTCACTATGAGCTGGATTGACTCAATTGCTTACAATTACAAGAATAACAACAGAATGAAAGCAGAACACACTCTAGATAAACTCTTTTTTGCCCCTAAGACCTTCAATTGATTGACTGACTACATTGCATTACATTATGGAAGATAATCTTCTTTACTTAAGGCCAATTGATCTGAGCCTATGTAACTACTTCATATTTAACTACTTTATAACAGCAATGAGACTAGTATTTGGCCAAATAACTGGAAATCATAGCCAAGCCAAATTGATACTTAAAGTTAATGAACACAGTCAATTAAATTAGGATGGTTGATAATATATTTTTTTATCTTCTATATTTGAACTGCCACCACTTGTCTGTCAGTTTATTGGACTTTGGTGGCTTAAGTATTGCTGTGAAGCTGGAAGCTATGCCATCAGTATTTCAAATGTCAGTAGGGTCACGCATGGTGGACAGGTGTCAGTGGAGCTTCCAGACTAAGATAGACTGAGAAGAATGATGGGGCCATCCACTTATGAAAAAAACTAGCCACTGCAAAATATGAATAGTAGTGAAACACTGTTAGATATATTACTGAAAACCTTTATTATAGCGATGAAACATTATCTGATATAGTGCTGGAAGATGAGCCCTTCAGGTTGGAAGGCATTCAAAATATGCCTGGGAAGAGCTACCTCCCCAAAGTAGAGGCAACCTTAATGACATGGAAGGAGTAAAGCTTTCAAGACTTTCCTTTGCTGCTGGGACACAACTCAAAATGGGAAGACACAGCTGCAAACATCCATTAATAATTGGAATATGGAATATACAAAGTATGACTATAGCAAAATTGGAATTTGTAAAAAATGAAATGGAACAGAGAAAGATCTATGTCCTAGGCATTATTGAGCTGAAATGGACTGGTTTTGGCCATTTTGAATCAGAAAATCATGTTGTTGTTGTTGTTATGTGCCCTCAAGCCAAACCTGTCTCATAGCGACCCCTCTTTAGATTTCCAAGGAGTTATCACTACAGAAGTAGATTGCCCAACCTTTCTTCCGAGGAGCTACCAGAGCTCCCTCAGACAATCATTCAATTCAAATTGAAGAGGAATAGAATTGCATTCACTGTCAAAAAGAACAACTCAAGATCTATCCTGAAGTTCAATGCTGTCAATGATATGATGCTATACATACATCTATCTATAAGGAAGACCAGTGACTACTACTATAATTCAAATTTACACACCAATCACTGAAGAAAAAATGATGAAAATGAAGATTTTTTTACCAACTTCTGCTGTCTGAAATTGACAAAACATGCGATGAAGATGCATTGATAATTATTGGTGATTGAAATTCAAAAGTTGGAAACAAAGAAGAATCACCACTAGTTAGAAAATATGGCCTTGCTGAAAAGAAATGACTCTAGAGATAGCATGAGGATATTTTGCGAGACCAATGACTTATTCATTGCAAGTACTCTTTCCAACAACATAAACGGTGGCTATACACATGAACTTCACCAGATGGAATTCATAGAAATTCAAGACTTGATTTCCAATATTGAAAGATTCTCTGGGCAAAATATTGAATGATGCTGGAAGCATTAAAAGAAGATGGAAGAAATACACAGTCACTATATCAAAAAGAATTGGTGGATGTCCAAATATTTCAGGAGATAGTGCATGATCAATAACTAATGGTATTGAAGAAGTCCAAGCTGCACTGAAGGAGCTGGTGAAAATCAAGACTGCAGGAATTGATAGAATACTCATTGAGATGTTTCATCGAATGGATGCAGGGCTGGAGGTACTTAATCGTTTATGCCAAAAAATTTAGAAGACATCTACCTGGCCAAATGACTGGAAGAGATCCATATTTGTGCCCATTCCAAAAAATGTGAATCAACAGAATGTGAAAATTATTGAACAATATCATTAATATCATATGCAAATAAAATCTTACTGAAGATAATTAAAAAACTGTTGCAGCATTATATTGACAGGGAATTTCCAGAAATACTGGATTCAGAAGAGGGCATGGAATGAGGGATACCATTGCTGATGTCAGATGTATCTTATCTGAAAGCAAAGAATACCAGGAAGATGTCTACCTGTGTTTTATTGACTATGCAAATGCACTCGACTGTGTGGATCATAAGAAATTATGGACAACATTGTGAAAAATGGGATTTCCAGAAAATTTAATTGTTGTCATAAGAAACTTGTACATAGACCAGGAGGTTGTTGTTCAAATGGAACAAGGGGATATTGGAAGGTTTAAAATCAGAGTGTACTTATTCAATCTGTATGCAGAACAAATAATCTGAGAAGCTATACTGTATGAAGAAGAATGTGACATCAGGATTTAGGAAGAGTAATTAACAACCTGTGATATGCAGATGATACAACCTTGCTTGCTGAAGGTGAAGATGACTTGAAGCACTCACTGATGAAGATCAAAGACTATAATCTACAGTATGGATCACACTTCAAACAAAACATGAATCCTCAGATATGAACCAATAAGCAACACTATGATAAATGGAGAAAAGATTGAAAATGTCATGGATTTCATTTTACTTGGATCAACAGTCAACACCAATAGAAACAGCAGTCAGGAAATTAGATGTTGTATTTCATTGGGAAAATCTGCTGCAAAAGACCTCTTTAAAGTGTTAAGAAGCAAAGATGTCCTTTGTAGACTAAGATGAGTTTGAACCAAGTCATGCTATTTTTAATTACCTCATATGCATGTGAAAGCTGGACAATGTATAAGGAAGAACAAAGACAAATTTTGGTGTTGGCAAAGAACAATGAAAATACCATGGACTGTCATAAAAATGAACAAATTTGTGCTGGAAGAGGTGCAGTCAGAATTTCCCTTTGAAGGAAGAATGGCCAGACTTTGTCTCACCTACTTTTGTCATGTTGTCAGAGGGGCCATTCCCTGGAGAAAGAGATAATGCTTAGTAAAGCAGAGTCAGTGAAGAAGGGAAGACCTTCAACAAGATGGATTGACACATTGTCTGCAATGATGGACTCAAACATAGCAAGGTTTGTGAGGATGGCACAGAACCAGGCAGTGTTTTGTTCTTTTATGCATAGGGTTGCTATGATTTGGAACCAACTTGCTGGCATCTAACAACAACAAATATTTGAACTGATCCCTGGGTGGCAAGAAAGATTTACACTTGACTACTAATATAAAGGTCAGTGGTTCAAACCTACCTAGCTGTGTAGCAGAAGAAAATCCTGGTGATCTGTTTTCATAGAGATTACAGTCAAGAAAACCCTATGCCTCAGTTCTGTTCTGTAACACATGGGGTCACCAACAGTTGAAATCAACTCCATGACAATGGATATAGTTTTGGTTTTATTTTGTAATATTTGTTGTCTACTTGTTCTATTAGTATGAAAGGTATGCAATATCCAACTAGGATTATAGATTTCTTGTTTTATCCATATATCTCTCTCCATTTTTGGTTCATATAGTTTTTTTTTTTTTTTTTTTTT
>NW_006922083.1:1183442-1218616 GCF_000298275.1 Orycteropus afer afer | reverse complement strand
ATTTTTAGTACTTCATCCAGGTAAGGGGAGGGACCGGGGCCCCAACCTGACCAGTCAGGAAAGCAAGGGAAAGAGAAAACAAAGGGCATGAGAGAGCAGAGCAGCAGCTAGGCATCCAGGTAAGGGGAGCGACCCAGGCCCTACTCCCACCAGCCAGGAAAGTGGGAGAAAAAGAAGCCAGGGGGATGACAGAGCAGAGCTACACCAGGGATCCAGGTAAGGGGAGGGCGGAGAGGTTTTGAACAGCTAAAAGAGACAAACTTGTCTGTCAAGTTGTCATACTATTGTGGCTTGTGTGTTGCTGTGAGGCTTGCGGCTGTGCCACTGGTGTTTCAAGTGCCAGCAGCATTGCACACAGTGCACAGGTTTCAATGCAGTTTACAGACTGAGACAGACTAGGAAGAAGGAAAAGGTTATCCACTTCTCAAAGAATTGGCCAGGGAAAACTTTATGAATAGCAGAGAAACACTGTCTGATACATTACTGTGCAACTTTATGAATAACCCAGAAACATTATCCAACATAGTGCAGGAGAATGAGCCACTTAGGTCAGAAGGCTTTCAAAATATGACTAGAAAAGAGCTGCATCATCAAAGTAGTACCAACGTTACTGATATGGATAACGTAAAGCTTTCAATACCTCCATTTGCTGACATGGCATGATGCAAATTGAGGAGAAAGAGCTGCAAACATCCATTAATAATAGGAACATGGAATGTATAAAGTATGAATCTAGGAAAATTGGAAGTTGTCAAAAATGAAATGAAACACATAAAGAGTGATATCCTAGACATAAGTGAGCTGAAATGGACCAGTTTTGGCCATTCTGAATCAGACAACGATGTGTTCTACTATGCCAGGGAAGGCAATTTGAAGAGGAATGAAGTGGTGTTCAACATCACAAAGGATGTTTCAAGATCTATCCTGAAGTACAATGTTGTCAGTGATAGGATAATATCCATATGCCTATGAGGAAGACCAATTGATATGAATATTACTCAAATTTATGCACCAACCACCAAAGCCAAAGATGAGGAAAGTGAAGATTTTTATCAACTTCTGCAGTCTGAAATTGACCAAACTTGCAATCAAACTCTTAATTATCACTGGCAACTGGGATGGAAAAGTTGGAAACAAAGAAGAATCACAGTAGTTGGAAAATTTGGCCTTGGTGACAGAAATAACACTGGAGATTGCATGACAGACTTTTGCAAGACCAACGACTTATTCATTGCAATTACTTTTTTCAACAACAGAAACGGTGGCTATATCCATGGACTTCACCAGATGGAGTACACAAGAATCAGCTTGATTACTTCTGTGGCAAAAGGTGATGGAAAAGCTCAATATCTTCAGCCAAAACAAAACCAGGGGCTGATTGTGGAACAGACTATCAATTGCTCATATGCAAGTTCAACATGAAGTTGAAGACAATTAAAACAAGTCCAGAAGAGCCAAAATATGACCTGGAATATATCCCTCCTGAATTTAGAGACCATCTAAAGAATAGATTTGATGCACTGAACACTAATGACCAAAACTCAGAAGAATTGTGGGATGACATCAAGAACATAATCCATGAAGAAAGCAAGAGGTCATTAAAAAGACAAGAAGAAAAGACCAAAATTGATGTCAGAAGAGACTCTGAAACTTGCCTTTGAGTGGAGAGTAGCTAAAACAAATGGAAGAAATGACAAGATAAAAGAGCTGAACAGAAGATTTCAAAGAGCAGCTTGAGCAGACAAAGTCAATTACTATAATGAAATGTACAAAGACCTGGAGTTAGAAAACGAAAAGGAAAGAACATGCTCAGCATTTCTCAAACTGAAAGAACTGAGGAAAGAATTTAAGCCTCGAGTTGCAATACTGAAAGTTTCTGTGTGCAAAATATTGAATGATACAGGAAGCATCAAAAGAAGATGGAAGGAATACACAGGGTCAATGTACTAAAAAGAACTGGTCGATCTTCATCCATTTCAGGAGGTGGAATATGATCAAGAAACAATGGTATTAAAGGAAGAGGTTGAAGCTGCACTGAAAGAACTGGTGAAGAACAAGGCTCCAGGAACTGACAGAATGCCCATTGAGATGTTTCAACAGATGGATGCCCCGCTGGAGGCGCTCACTTCTTTATACCAAGAGATTTGGAAGACAGCTACCTGGCCAACTGACTGGAAGAGAACCATATTTGTGCCCATTCTAAAGAGAGGTGATCCCACAGAATGTGAAAATTGTCTAACAATGTCATTAATATCACATGCAAGTAAAATCTTACTGAAGATGATTAAAAAATGATTGGAGCAGTATGTTGACAGAGAACTTCCAGAGGTGCAAGCTGGATTCAGAAGAGGACATGGAACAAGGGCTATCATTGCTGATGTCAGATGGATCTTGGCTGAAAGCAAAGAATATCAGAAAGATGTTTACTTGTGTTTTATTGACTATGCAAAAGCATTTGATAGTGTGGATCATAACAAATTATGGATAAGATTAAGAAGAATGGGAATTCCGGAGCACTTAATTGTACTCATGACATAGACAAGGAGGCTGTCATTTGAACAGAACAAGGGGACACTGCATGGTTTAAAATAAAAAAAGCGAGTGTGTTAGGGTTATATCCTTTCATCATACTTATTCAGTCTATATGCTGAGCAAACAGTCCGAAAAGCTGGACTATATGAAGAGGACCGTTGGATCGTTAACAACCTGCGATACACTGACGACACAACTTTGCTTGCTGAAAGTGAGAATGACTTGAAGCACTTACTAATGAAGATGGAAGAATACAGTCTGCAGTATGGATTACACCTTATTATAAAGAAAACAAAAATTCTCACAACTGGGCCTGTAAGCAGCATTGTGATGAATGGAAGAAAGATTGAGGTTGTCAAAGGCTTCATATTGCTTGGTTCTACAATCGATGCCAATAGAAGCAGCAGTCAGGACATCAGACAGCATATAGCACTGGGCAAATAGTCTGCAAAGGACCTCTTTCAAGTGCTGAGGAGCAAAGATGTCTCCTTGAGGACTAATGTGCACCTGACACAAGCCTTGATATTTTCAATTGCCTTATATGCATGTGAAAGCTGGACAATGAATAAAGAAGATCGAAGAAGAATTGATGCTTTTGAGATGTGATACTGGAGAGGAAAATGCTGAAAGTTCCATTGTTGTTGTTATGTGCTGTCCAGTCGGACCTGACTCATAGCGACCCCTCCTTGGGTTTCCAAGGCAGTATCACTACGGAAGTAGATTGCCCCACCTTCCTTCCAACGAGTGGCTGGTGGGTTTGAACCACCAGCCTTCTGGGTAGCACTCAAGTGCTTTAGCCACTATGCTACCAGAGCTCCCAAAAGTGCCATGGACTACTAAAAGAACTAACAAACCTGTCCTGGAGGAAGTGCAGTCAGAATAATCCTTGAAAGTGAGAATGGCCAGACTTCATCTCACCTACCTTGGTCATGTTGTCAGAATGGACCATTCCCTGGAGAAGGATGTCATGCTTGGTAAGGTGGAGGGTTAGCGAAGGAGGGGAAGGCCCTCAAGAAGATGGATAGACAGATTAGCTGCCACGATGGGCTCAAGTATAGCAGGGATCACAGAACTGGTGCAGGACTGGGCCGTGTTTCATTCTGCTGTGCATAGGGTCGCTATGAGTCGGAGACAACTTGACCGCACCTGACAACAACAACAACAACAACAACAACAAGTGCTTCATTTTATTTTCTTTCATGTAAGCATTGGGATAACAGAACAATTATAATACAGTTTCTTCAAGTAATAGGTATAGAGAGACATCTTCTTAGCTGCCATTATGATTTGTATTCTCAAAATTGCTCCCTAACTTTAATCTGCATTGTCTCACTTGTTGGATACACATATAAATATAAAATTCAGGCAGTAAAAAGTTTAAAACTAGAGTGCTAATTTTAAATACATTTTTTTCTTCATATTAAAAAATGAGAATGAATAATTACATGGTGTACAAAATATTGCATATTTCAACATGTAATAGGAGAAATGGAAATACCTACTGTTGCCACAAAGCCCTGCCGACACAGTGGTTAAAATGCCAAGCTGCTAATGAAAAGTTTGGCAGTTTGAACCCACCAGCCACCTCATGGGAGAAAGATGTGGCAGTCTGCTTCCATGAAGATTTACAGCCTTGGAAACTCTATCAGGCAGTTCTACTTTGTTCTATAGGGTCACTGTGAGTTGGAATCCATTTGACAGCAGGGGGAAATATACCACGTATTACACAGTATAAATAATAGTTGAAAAGGTCTGGTTAACATGAGATGAGAACTTTAAATGTTGGGTTTTCTCTTCTGTGTTTTTAATTTTATATATTTAATATTTTCTAATTGGAAATTTTGAACATTAAATGTATTTATAGCAGTAAGTGTGTAATCAGCAAAGAGAAAAAGACATGTGTTAAACATAGAATTTTACATGTCAAAGTATTTGCCATGGTTCAGATTACAATGGCTATTTTTGAACAAAACAAAGCCCATGTTTCCTCATTTGATCCTAAGTGAAGACATAGAGCAGCTGGGTCCCATCTTCTTTGGGTCACTCTGCAGACTTGATTTTTAAGCTGTGACTCCAAGCATTTTTTTTTCAACTCAGTCCATTACTTCCAAATATTTCTTTACCTTTTCTTTCTATTAATTGTTTCAGATGTATACTAAGGACTAAATTCTCATCTTCTTGCTTAATATCATACATCAAAAAAGTTTTGTCATTGGATTAAATTTTCTAATGGGCTTCTTGCTTTAAAATAATATGCTTTTGGTTCTGTGTCCCGTGAAACAATGAACTGAACTAATTCTTCCTCAATATTGAGATTTACATTTCTAAAAATCTCTGGGTGGTGATTCATCAGTTCTCTGGGCCTTAAATGACAATAAAAAAAAAATTGAGAACTGTGTGTTCTAAGTAAAATTACGAAATCTCCTTTGAATATTTTTCAATTTCACCAATATAAAACAATGAAGAGGCTATGTTTTATTGCATTTCACTCAGTAATAGTGTGTCCTGTACCATTAATATCTATAGTAATCAGTTTTCTAAAAATAAATGGGTATCCCTCTTCCTCTTCTTCAACAAGATGACTTGTAAATTTGTATTCTTTTGTTCTGGTTAATAGCCACACTAAGGAGTGTTTGTTTCTTTTAATGTTTGATACTCCACGCCAATGTTCAATTTTTTAAAAATGATTTTATGACTCACCCTGTTTGACTCTCTCTGTTCAAAGCTCTTGTGGCCCCAGTGAGCCACAGTGACTCATTACTGCCAGGACTGGGAAAAATTTTTTCAAGTATCCAACATGGTTGTTCAATTTATTTTCACATCTTATTTGTATCCTCCACCCTGAATTCCTTCACTACTAAATTTTCTCCAGGAAAAATGACTCACACACACCTGATTTTCATCTAATTACAATCAAGCTTGGCATGGAGTCTATATTCCTATTTGTCTCCATTGTTTATAGGACATTGGAAAACATTACTCTTTGGAATAATCCTTCAAATTTATTGGTATATTGAGCATATGATAGATGCTCAATGAATTAGTGTTTTATGAGTAAGTAATATTAACATTTTAACCAGCCCATTCACACTATCCATTCACTTTTAATTTAACACCAACATTTGATTTTCTCCCAAGTCTGTTTCAGTAATTTCAATTTCTACCTCTTGGTTCATTTTCAATTCTTGTTTTTAGTGAAGTTTTCATGTGCAATTTTTTTTTTTTTTTTTTTTTGAGATATAGGAAACTTGTTGTTGTTGTTTTTATGAGCCGTGGAGTCGGACAAGACTCATAGGGACCTCTCTTTGGGTTTCTGAGGCAGTATCACTACAGAAGTAGATTGCCCCATCTTCCTTCTGAGGAGTGGCTGGTGGATTTGAACCGCCAGCCTTCTGGTTAGCAGTCAAGTGCCCTAGCCACTATGCTACCAGAGCTCCCATTGTTAAATTTGGATAAACATACAAGCAGCCAAATAATGTAGCAAAAAAGGAGTGGAACATATTGCAATGGGGATTTCTACATATTATTTTTCAGAACTGACAGTTATTAATCTTCTGAGACTAAAGTTATTAATTGAGTGTTACAGGACCTGAAGAAAGCACTCCTATAATGTAGACATATAAGAAATTTCACCATGTTAAATAAATCTGAACAAAATGGAAAAAAAAAAAAAAGATGTCTGTTATCTGTGTAATCCTCATAGAAAATATTCCTCTGATTACAACACATGGGGTAGAGTTTACTAGAAAGTTGACTGTTCAAAACTAAGACCAGTCTTAGTATATGGTGGCTTTATCAAAGTTCAGCTACCCTAAGAAGCTAGCTTAAAATTACTTGACAGTGTTTCCAACTATTTAAAAGGGATTATCATCATAATATTTTAGCTACTAGTATTGTTTATGGGCAAATCCGAATGTTTGTCAATAAGAAGTTGACAATGGTTTCATCACTGCAAAACCAACCAGTTAATTGAGATGATTTTGATCAATTCTATGAGAGCTGAGAAAACTTAAATATGAAAGTATTAGTCTTTCACTCCAAATTCTCACATATTTATCATGGTGGCATAATGCCTAAGGCATTTGACTGCTAACCAGGAGGCTGGTGGTTCAAACCCACCAGTAACTGCTCAGAAGGAAGATTGGGCAATCTACTTCTGTAGTGACACTGCCTTGGAAACCAAAGGAGGGTAGCTATGAGTTGGATCTGACTCCACAGCAATGAGTTTGTTTTTTTGTTTTGTTTTGTTTTACATTTATATTTAACTTTACATAGTCAAAACTTTAAACCTAAGAAACCAAACCCACTGCCATTGAGTGGATTCCAACTCCAGGAATCCAGGCGGTAAATCTTTACAGAAGCAGATTGCCCAGTCTTGCTTCCACAGAGTGGCTGGTGAGTTTGAACCACCAATCTTCTGGTTAGCAATCAGATGCCTTAGGCACTGTGCTTAAAACTTTACATGTTCAAAATTCTGAACTCTTCAGAGAGTTCTCCTTTCCCCAATTTCATGCCTTCTGAAGTCTTCCTCATCTCTTCTAGTTCTCAAACATCAAAATCATCCAAGATTCTTCTCTTTCTCTAATTCTTCAAATCTGATCCAATTGTAACACCTTATAACTGTACCTTATATATATCTAGAATCTGGTCCTTCCACTGCTATCACTGTGGTCTAATTTACCATCATTTCTTGTCTGGATTATTGAAATAATTTCTTAAACTGTTTTTCTTCTAATCTTGCTTTTTTTTAGAAGCCTGCATAGTTGTATCAATATATATGTCACTCCTATACCAAACTTTCCAGTCACTTCCCAACTCACTTTGGTGAAAACCAAAGCTCTACCTATGGCGTACAAGGGAGGCATTATCTGATCTCCCTGATGCCCTTTTCCTTTATAGATTATCTCATACTATCCATGATTCTTCCTCTTAGTCACTTGGCTCCAGCACCACTGATCTCCTTGTTGTCCCTTGAATATTCCAGGCACATCCAGGCTGACTCTTTTGCCTGGAATATATTCCTCCTTGTATTCACAGTCCTTTCTTACCCACTTCCACTTTTGCCACAGAAGTCACTAATTTATTAACATCTTCCCTGACCATCTTAACCTAAAATAGCAATCAACTCAGCAACACTCCGTAACTTCATTATATCTTTATTTTTCTGTTTAGAGCTTATAATTATTCAGTTGAAAAAATAAGTTAACTGTGGAGGAAAATTAGATGTTTACTCTAAAAAGTCACATTTTTCACATACACTAGAGATTTAAATAATAAAAATATATCATGTAAGGAAAAAGCTTGATAGAACTAGAAGTTAATTTTATTTAACCTCTAAAGTGGAAAATAATTTCCTGTTAGGTTATTAGTAGAAAAACTAACAAAGAAAAGATGTCAGTAGTTCCAAGAAACATAAAAATAAAAATCACCAAAGTGAACGACAAAAGCAAATTGGAAAAATACATTTAGAAAATATGGAAAATGAAAGTGTAGTGTAATTATTACATAAGAATTTATTAATAGATTAAGAAGATTATGATTATATTAGACATACGGGTTCTCTTGTGGCTTAGTGCCTAAGGCATTTGACTGCTAACCAGAAGGCTGGTGTTTCAAGCCCACCAGTCACTCCTTGGAAGGAAGATTGGGTGATCTACTTACATAGTGATACTACCTCAGAAACCCAAGGAGGGGTTGCCATGAGTTGGATTTGACTCATAGACCAAAGATATAAACAGTAATCCACAAACAAATTAAATTTGTTGGGTCCACAATCAATGACCATGGAAGCAACAGTCAAGAGATCAAAAAACATTGCATTGGGCAAATCAGCTGCATTTAAAACATTAAAGAGCAATGATGTCATTTTGGAGACTAAAGTGCACCTGACCCTAGATATGGTATTTTCAGTAGCCGCATATGCATACGAGAGCTGGCCAATGAATAGGAAGACCACAGAAGAATATTCTTCTGGGATGCATTTGAATTGGGGTGTTGACAAAGAATATTGAATGTAACATGGACTGCTAGAGGAATGAAAAAAATCTGTCTTGAAGGAAGTGTAGCTGGGATTCTCCTTAGAAGTGGAAATGGCCAGACTTTGTCTCTTGTACTCTGGTCATGTTGTCCCTGAAGAAGGGTATCATGCTAGATAAAGTAATTGTTATGTTGTTAGGTGCTGTCAAGTTGGCTCTGACTTGTAGCAATCCTATGTACAACACAATGAAACACTGCTTGGTCCTGTGCCATCCTTACATTACCTGCTATGTTGGTATGACCATCGTGACAGCCCCTGTGTCAATGTACCTCGCTGAGGGTCTTCCACTTTTTTGCTGATCCTCCACTTTACCAAGCAGGATAGCTGTCTCCAGGGAATGGTGCTTTCTGACAATGTGACCAAAGTAGGTGAGACAAAGTCTGACCATTCTAGCTTACAAGGAACATTCTGGCTGCACTTCTTCCAGGACAGATAGGTTTGTTCTTCTGGCAGTCCGTGGTATTTTCAGTATTCTTCGCCAAAACCACAATTCAAAGGCATCAACTCAATCCTGTAAGTCTTCTTTCTTCATTGTCCAGCTTTCACATGCATATGAGGTGATTGAAAATATCATGGGTTGGGTTAGGAGGACCTTAGTCTTCAAAGTGATATCTTTGCTTCTTAACAGTTTAAAGAGGTCTTTTGTTGAAGATTTGTCCAATGCAGTATGATGCCTGATTTTCTGACTCCTGCTTCCATGGCTGTTGATTGTGGCTCCAAGTAAAATGTGTAGTTTGTTCAATACTAATATAGCTATTCTGGCTCTCTTATGGTTTCTGGTTACATAGTATATCTTTGTCCATGATTTTACATTTATGCATTTAGTGTTGTTGAAACTAATGTGTGTCTTTTACAGAGAGTGTGAACTTGGGTCTTGCATTTTTTATTCAGTCTAACTATTCCTGCCTTTTGATTGAAATGTTTAATCCATTCATATATAATGTAATTATTGCACATGCATATAATGTAATTTTTAGCTTTCTGAAATTAAACTATGATGTATCTGGACATGGATTTGTTTGTGTTCATCTTATTTAGAGTTTCTTGAGCTTCTTGATCTTGCACATTCACATTTTCATCATATTTGGGATACTTTCAGCCACAGTTCTTTTGAATATTTTTTCTGCTTCCTCTCTCTTCTCTCTTTCTGGGGCATCCATTGTGCATATGTTAGTATGCTTGATGTTGTCTGAAAGCTATCTGAGGCAATTTATTTTTCTTCAGTCTTTTGGGGAAAAGATTTATTGACCACTGAAGGTCACTATTGCCCAAATCATGAAATTAAATTGATTAACACATTTTTAAAAGTAGTTCAACTCCAATATGAATTGAAAAAGGTAAATAAAAATGATGAAATATTGTTTTGCCTATAAAATTCACAAATATTGAAAACTTGTGAGTACAAAATTCTGTCAAGAATTAGAGAAGTAGGCATTCCCATATGTTTCTGGATATATTATAATATCCAGAAAAATTATTTATTTCGTTCTGGTGGTGTAGTGCCTAAGACATTTGACTGCTAACCAGAAGTCTGATGGTTCAAACCCATGAGCCACTCCTCGGAAGGAAGATTGGGCAATCAACCTCAGTAGAAATATCACCTTGGAAGCTCAAGGAGGGATCACTATGAGTTGAATTGGCTCAATGGCAGTGAGTGAGTTTTTTTTTTTTTTTTAAATTATATTTATTTCCTGAACTTAACTTTCTAAAGTGTTTTAAAATTGTTGTTTAAATTTTAAAAAGGGGTAATATAAACACATTATAAAATTCAAAGGATAATTTAAGAGAGTTTAGAGTAAGTTTAGAGTAAGTTACTCTTAAGCTCTCACATCATCTCTCCAGAGGTAATCGTAATTATGTCTTACTTTTGGATAGTTCTAGAGATGTTCGATGCATACTCACATTTAACTGCATATAATATAAACTCTGTTTTGAAAAATTAAATATGGATACTAATTTAATTAGCAGAGATATCACTTTGAAGATCAAGGTGTGGCTGACCAAAGCCATTGTATTATTTATGATTGGCTCATATGCACCTGAAAGCTAGCCAATGAATAAGAAAACCTAAAAAGAACTGATGCCTTTGAATTAATGGTGTTGGTGAAAAATATTGAATATAATAACATATACATCCAGGAGAAAAAACAAATCTGTCTTGGAAGAAGTACAGCCAGAATGTTCCTTAGATACTATGATGATGACAAGACTTTGTCTCATGTATTTTGGACATGTTATCAGAAGTGACCAGTCCCTGGAGGAGGATATCATGCTTGGTAAAGTAGAGGATCAGTGAAAAAGAAGAAGACACTCAATGAGATCAATTGCCACAGTAGCTGCAACAATGGCTCAAACATGGCAACTATTGTTAAGATGGTGCAGGACTGGGCAGTGTTTCATTCTGTTGTACATAGATTTCTATGACTCGAAATCAACTCAATGGAACCTAATAACATCAGCTATATTTAATATACAATGATAATATCTTATCAGTGTGTAAAGAGATACTTGAATCAAATCTTTGTAACATTTATATCAAGACATTTATAGCATTTTAGTTTATTAATTTTTACCATCTCTTACTTTTTTGCGACTTAAATTTTTTCTATAATACATTCATCAATTTTATCATTATAAAATAAATTTTATTATGAATTATGTATATCTGTTGACCTATTAATTTTACTTCTGAAAATGTATTCTAAGAAATTTTTCCAAATGTGAAAAATGATTGCATATAAATAAGTTCATAGCTTAACATAAGCATTTTACCTAAAAATCTAAACATTTTGATTATTTAACTACACTACCACTAGTGGCGGGTTTGGAGAGGCTGAAGGAGACCAGGAAGGAAGTGAGCCATCATGGCAGGTTTGAGTGGCTGAGGGAGAACAGCAAGCAAGCTGCAGCAGGTTTGGAATGGCTGAGGGAGACAAAAAAAAGGAGCAGAGTGGTGTGGAACAACTAAAGGAGACAAACTTGTCTGCCTGCTTGTTGTACTGTGTGGCTTGCATGTTGCTGTGAGGCGTGAGGCTATGCCACTGGTGTTTCAAATGTTATCAGGGTTACCCATGGTGGACAGGTTTCAGTGGAGCTAAGACAGACTCGGATAAAGGAAGAGGTCATCTACTTCTCAAAGAAATGGCCAGGGAAAACCTTATGAATAGCAGTGAAACCCTGTCAGATATATTACTGGAAAACTTCATGAGTGGCCCTAAAACATTGTCTGACATAGTGCTGAAAGATGAGCCCCTTAGGTTGGAAGGCACTCAAAATACAATTGGGGAAGAGCTGCCTCCTCAGAATAGAGCCAACCTTAATTATGTGGATAGAATAAGACCTTCAGGCCCTCCATCTGTTGATATGGCATGATTCAAGATAAGAAGACACAGCTGTAACATCCATTAATAATTGGAACATGGTATGTATGAAGTATGAATCTAGGAAAATCGGAAGTTATCAAAAATGAAATGGAATATATAAAGATTGATATCCTAGGCATTAATGAGCTAAATTGGACTGGTATTGGCCATTTTTAATCAGACAACCATATGATCTACTAAGCTAGGAATGACAAATTGAAGAGGAATGGTGTGGTATTCATCATCATAAAGAATGTATCAACATCTATCCTGAAGTATGATGCTGTCAGTGGTAGGATAATATCCATATACCTACAAGGAAGACCATTTATTACTACTATTATTCGAATTTACACACCAAAAACCAAAGTCAAAGCGGAGGAGATTGAAGATTTTTATCAACTTCTGCAGTCTGAACATGGAATCAAGATGTATTGATTGTCACTGGTGATTGGAAGGCAAAAGTTTGAAAGAAAGAAAAATCAACAGTAGCCAGAAAATATGGCTATGGTGATAGAAATAACATTGGAGATTGCATGATACAATTTTGCTCAACCAGGGACTTATGCATTGCAAATACTCATTTTCAACAACACAAACAGTGGTTATACACATGGACTTCACCAGATGGAGTACACAGGAATCAGATTGACCACATCTGTGACAAGAAACGATGGCGAAGCTGAATATCTTCAGCCAAAACAAGGCCAGAAGCTAATTGTGGAACAGACTATCAACTGCTCATATGCATGTTCAAGTTGAAGCTTAAGACAATTAAAAGAAGTCCATGAGAGCCAACATATGACCTTGATTGTATCTCTCCTGAATTTAGACACCATCTAAAGAATAGATTTGATACATTGAGCAGCAATGAGTGAAAACCAGAGGAATTGTGGGATGACATCAAGAACATCATCCACGAAGAAAGCAAAAAGTCATTCCAAAGACAAGAAAGGAAGCAAAGAACAAAAGGGATGTCATAAGAGACTCAGAAACTTGCCCTTGGACAGAGAGTAGCTAAAGCAAATGGAAAAAATGACAAGATAAAATAACTGAACAGAAGATTCAAATAGCAGCGTAAGAAGACAAAGTCAATTATTATAATGAAATGTGAAATGATCCTGGTGTTAGAAAACCAAAAGGGAGGAAGATGCTTTGCATTTCTCAAACTGAAAGAACTGCAGAAAAAAATTAAGCCTCAAGTTGAAATATTGAATTATTCTATGCGCAATATATTGAATGATAAAGGGAACATCAAAAGAAGATGGAAGGGATACACAGAGTCACTGTACCAAAAATAATTGGTCGATGTTCATCCATTTTTGGAGGGGGCATATGATCAAGAACCAATGGTACTGAAGGAAGAAGTCAAAGATGCACTGAAGGAATTGGTGAAAAACTTGGCTTCAGGAATTGACATAACACCCATCAAGATGTTTCAACAAATGGATGCCATTTAGGCAGCACTCACTCATCTATCCCAAGATTTTGGAAGACAGCACCTGGCCAACTGACTGGAAGAGATCCATATTTGTACCTTCTTTCCAAAGAAAGGTGATCCCACAGAATTTGAAAATTATGGAACAATATCATTGACATTACATGCAAGTAAAATCTTACTGAAGATAATTCAAAAATTGTTGTAACAGTATAACAGAGAACTTCCAGAAAAGCAAGCTGGATTTAGAAGAGGATGTGGTATGAGGGACATCATTGCTTATGTCAGATGAATCTTCACTGAAAGCAAAGCATACCAGAAAGATGTATGTTTGTGTTTTACTGACTATGCAAAAGCATTTGATTGTGTGGATTGTAACAAATTATGGATAACATTAAGAAGAATGGGAATTCCAGAACACTTAATTGTACTCATGAGGAACCTGTACATGGACCAAGAGGCTGTTGTTTGAACACAACAAGAGGACACAGCATGGTTTGAAATCAAGAAGGGAGTATGTCAGGATTGTATCCTTTCACCATACTTATTCAATCTATATGCTGAGCAAATAATCCAGGGAGCTGGACTATATAAAGAACATGACATCAAGGTTTCAGGAAGGCTCATTAATAACCTGAGATACACAGATGACAAAACTTTGCTTGGTGAAAGTAAGAATGACTTGAAGCACTTGATGAAGATTGAAGACTACAGTCTGCAGTATGGATGCCACTTCAATATAAAGAAAACAAAAATCTTCACAACTGGACCAATAAGCAGCATCACGATAAATGGAGAAAAGATAGAAGTTGTCAAAGACTTCATATTACTTGGTTCTAAAATCAGTACCAAATGAAGCAGCAATCAAGACATCAGATGACATATTGCATTGGGCAAATCTGGTGCAAAACACCTGTTTGAAGTGCTGAAGAGCATAGATGTCTCCTTGAAGACTAAGGTGTGCCTAACCCAAGCCATGATATTTTCAATTGCTTCATGTGCATGTGAGATCTGGACAATGAATAAGGAAGATTGAAGAAGAATTGATGCTTTTGAGTTGTTGTGTTGGTGAAAACTACTGAAAGTACCATGGACTGCTAAAAGAACTAACAAATCTGTCCTGGAAAAAGTGAAGCCAGGAAGATGGCAGAACAGGCAGACAAGCTACACAGACCCTCTTCAATAAAGAGAAGAGAAACCAATTGACAGAGATACAGAAGATAATCCTGAAGCTGTGAACTTTGAAAGGAAGTATATAGAAGTGGATTAGGCACCAACCAGTGGAAAACTCTGGTAGTGTAGTGCCTATCACACTTGACTGCTAATCAGAAAGCTGGCAGTTCAAACCCACTAGCCACTTCTTGGAAGGAAGATAGGGTGATCTACTTCCGTAGTGATACTGCCTCAGAAACCCAAGGAGGGGTCACTATGACTCGGGTCCTACCTGACAGCACATAACAACAACAACAACAACAACAGCAGAAAACCTGAATGAAAACAGGACCCAAGAATGAGCTCTTTTCACCAAGGATGGCAGGGACATACAGGAGGCTGACAACAGGAAAGGAGACAGGTGGTGAGTGTATAAGTGTTGCCAACTAGCTAATAGAGGAGCACAGTACCCTGCTTATATAAATAACATCCAAACAAAACAAAGAAAATGAAAATTGTGGGCAAGTCACTCCAACATTCACCAATTAAATATAAATATATCCAGTCACCAATTAAATATAAACACAAAAACATCACAATATCTTGGAGACAACAGGCTATCACAGTCCACACAAAGAAGCAAGATAAAGCAGGAGAAACAAGGAACCAGGATATAGACCCAGAACACATCCCTGAGGAAGATCCAGCATTGAAACTCCCTGATAAGGAATTCAAAAGAATTATATTTAGCCACTCCTCGGAAGGAAGTTGGGCAATCCTACTTCCGTAGTGATACTGCCTCGGAAACCCATGGAGGGGTCGCTATGAGTCGGGGCCGACTCGACGGCACATAACAACAACAACAACAACCTTCAAAGGTTGAGAGACACTGAGAAAATTGAGGAAAACACAGATAAAACCCAAGAACAAAATGAGAAAATAAATGAAAAATTAGAAATGATACAAAATCTATTGATAGAATTCCAGGAGATTAATACTAAATTTTCAGAAATAGATAGCACATTGAACAGGCAAAGGATGGAAATCAATCAATGGAAGACAGAATTAGTGAGATTGAAGATAAATAACTCAATACTTTCTTGAAAAGGGATCAATCAGAAAAAAAAAAAATAAAATAAAACAAAATGAAGAAAGCCTGAGGTTCATGCAGAATACCCTCAAAAGGAATAACCTATGTGTAATTGGAATTCCAGAACAGGAAGAGACAAATAAAACTACAGAAAAAATTGTCAAAGATTTGTTGGAAGAGAATTTCCCAGGTATGATGAAAGATGAGGATATATCCGTTCAAGAAGTCCAACGAACCCTAAACAGGATAGACTCCAAAAGAAAATCACCAAGACATATCATCAACAAACTCACCAAAACCAAAGACAAAGAAAGAATCCTGAAAGTAGCATGAGAAAAATGAAGTTACCTGCAAGGGGCAACAGATAAGACTAAGCTCAGATTTCTCAGCAGAAACCACGCAGGTGAGAAGACAATGGGATGGTATATATAAATCCCTGAAAGAGAAACATTTCCAACCAAGAATTATATACCCACCAAAATGGTCCCTCAAATATGATGGTGAAATTAGGACATTTCCAGATAAGCAGAAATTAAGGGAATTTGTTAAAACCAAACCAACCTTGCAAGAGATGCTAAAGGGAGTCCTTTGGACAGAGAACCAACAACAGTAAACAACAATCAACCATTAATACACATGATGACATAACCCAGAAACCAGCCCAGTTATGGAAGTATCCTAAGTAAAGAAGACTACAAGATTGTAAACAGGAAACCAAATATATCAATTGACAAATGAGGATAACTACAAACCAAAAAGGGAAAAAAATTGTGTAGTTACAGAACATCTAAATGGTAGGGATATCAAAACAACTGCAAGAGAAAATAGATTGTTCTAAACTTGGAAAGAAAATTGTAAGTAACAGGGTAAGCTCAAAGAATAATGATAAATATTCATATCAAAATAAAAAAGAGGACCAGCACAAATGTTTAGCAAATACTGAAACAATAACAACAAAGGAAGTGATAACACAATTCACGAACAAAATGAGCTCAGCACAGAAAATTATATGGAAAAAAGAATCAGCAATATCCATTTTCAGAAAAATGAAACAAGATCTCTACCTCACACTAAAACTAACTCCAGATAGATCAAAGACTTAAATGTGAAACCTAAAGCTATAAAGTTCCTCAGGGAAAAAATAGGCATAAATTTAGGTGCCCTAATTTATGGCCTAACCCCAAATGCACAAACAGATGAAGATAAACTAGATGAATAGAACCTTCTAAGAATTAACTTTTTATATGCTTCAAAAGACTTCTACAAAAGAGTGAAAGGAGAACCTATACATTGGGAAAAAATCGGCAATGACATATTTGACAAGAGACTTATCTCCAAAATTTATAGAAAAACCCAACACCTCAGCAAATGGAAGAAATGACAAGATAAAAGTGCTGAACAGAAGATTTCAAAAAGCAGCTCGAGAAGCAAAGCCAATTACTATAATACAATGTACAAAGACCTGGAGTTAGAAAACCAAAAGGGAAGAACACACTTGGCATTTCTCAAGCTGAAAGAACTGAGGAAAAAATTTGAGCCTCAAGTTGCAATATTGAAAGATACTATGGGCAAATTATTGAATGATGCAGGAAGCATCAAAAGAAGATGGAAGGAATACACAGAGTCACTGTACCAATAAGAATTGATCGATGTTCATCCATTTCAGGAGGTGGCATATGATCAAGAACCAATGGTACTGAAGGAGGAAGTCGAAGCTGCACTGAAAGAATTGGCGAAGAACAAGGCTCCAGGAATTGACAGAATAGCCATTGAAGTGTTTCAACAAATGGATGCCCTGCTGGAGGCACTCACTTGGTTATGCCAAGAGATTTGGAGGAGAGCTACCTGGCCAACTGACTGGAAGAGATCCATATTTGTACCCATTCCAAAGAAAGGTGATCCCACAGAATGTGGAAATTATCGAACAATGTCATTAATATTGTGCGCAAGTAAAATCTTACTGAAGATAATTCAAAAATGATTGGAGCAGTATATTGACAGAGAACTTTCAGAGGTGCAAGCTGGATTCAGAACAGGACGTGGAATGAGGGATATCATTGCTGATGTCAGATGGATCTTGGCTGAAAGCAAAGAATACCAGAAAGATGTTTGTGTTTTATTGATGATGCAAAAGCATTTGATTGTGTGGATCATAACAAATTGTGGATGACATTGAGAAGAATGGGAATTCCAGAACACTTAACTGTACTCATGAGGAGCCTGTGCATAGATCAGGAGGCTGTCATTCAAACAGAAAAAGGGGACACAGTATAGTTTAAAATCAAGAAGGGAGTGTGTCGGGGTTGTATCATTTCCCCATAATTATTCAATCTATATGCTGAGCAAAGAATCCAAGAAGCTGGATTATATGAAGAAGTACATGGCATCAGGATTGGAGGAAGAATCAACAGCCTGCAATACACTGACAACACAACTTTGCTTACTGAAAGCGAGGATGACTTGAGGCACTTACTGATGAAGACTGAAGAATACATTCTGCAGTATGGATTACATCTCAGTATAAAGAAAACAAAAAATCCTTACAACTGGGCCAATAAGCAGAATTACCATAAATGGAGAAAAGATTAAAATTGTCAAAGACTTCACATTGCTTGGTTCTACAATCTATGCCAATGGAAGCAGCAGTCAGGACATCAGATGCCGTATAGCACTGGGCAAATGGGCTGCAAAGGACCTCTTTCAAGTGCTGAGGAGCAAAGATGTATCCTTGAGGACTAAGGTGTTTCTGACACAAGCTATGGTATTTTAATTGCCTCATATGCATGTGAGAGCTGGACAATGAATAAAGAAGATCGAAGAAGAGTTGATCCTTTTGAGCTGTGTGTTGGCTAAGAATGCTCAAAGTATCATGGACTGTTAAAAGAACTAACGGGTCTGTCCTGGAGGAAGTGCAGCCAGAATGCTCCTTGGAGGTGAGAATGCTCACACTTCCTCTCACATACTTTGGTTATGTTATCAGAAGGGACCATTCCCTGGAGGAGGATGTCATGCTTGGTAAAGTGGAAAGGCCCTCAGGAGATGGATTGAAATGGTGGCAGCGGCGATGGGGTCAAGTTTAGTAAGAATCTTGGAGCTGGCTCAGGACCGGGCATTGTTTCTTTCTGCTGTGCACAGGGTTGCTATGAGTCAGAGATGACTCGATGGTACCCAACAACAACAACAACAGCCCCTCAACAACAAAAAGATCAACAATCCAATTAAAAACTGGCAGAAGACATGAATAGACACTTCACCAAGAGGATATTAGTGCTGCCAGCAAACAAGTGAAGAAATGCTCATGATCATTAGGTATCATTGCTGTTATGCGCCTCGAGTCACTCCGACTCATAGCGACCCCTCCTTGAGCTTCCGAGGCAGTATCACTATGGAAGTAGATTGCCCATCTTCCTTCCGAGGAGTGGCTGGTGGGTTTAAACTGCCAGCCTTCTGGTTAGCAGTCAAGTGCCTTAGGCACTCTGTTACCAGAGCTCCTGAGAAAGAGATGGCTGACTACCTGGCAGGGAGCAGTTGGTGGGTTTGAACCACCAGCCTTGGGTGTGGCAGGTGACTGCCTTAGGCCTGAGGACATCCCCTAGAGCCCATTATCAGTCAGAGAGATGCAAATCAAAACAACAATGAGATACCACCTCAGCATTAATGGCAAAGTTCAACAAGACAGAAAATATAAAATGTTGGTGAGGATGTAGAGAGATTGGGACTCTCATACACTGCTGGAGGGACTGTCAAGTGATACAACCACTGTGGAAAGCAATGTGGTGATCCCTTAAAAAGCTGAAATTAGAAACACCATTTGACCCAGCAATCCCATTTTTAAGTATGTATGCTAAAGAAGTGAGAGCCAGGACAAGAAGAGATATCTGCACACCCATGTACTGTTCATAGCAGCACTGTTTACAAAAGCCAAAAGTTGGAAACAACCTAGGTGCCCATCAACAGAATGGATAACCAAACTATGGTACATACGAATACCATGAAACCCTAAGGATTAATGTAGAATCTGCAAAGCACCACATAACCTGGATGAACTTGGAGGACATTATGCTGAGTGAAATAAATCAATCATAGAAGGACAAATATAAGTTCATTAATGTAAAATGTCAAGGAAAGGTTTACATATGGAAGGAAACTTTCTTTGTTGGTTACCAGCAGTGGGAAGGGAGGGCAGGAAACACTGCAAAAGAAAAAAAAAACTGTAGTGACCCATGTCACTTTAGTTTTGCATATTTCACTGTACATAAATTATGTTTCAATAAAATATATTAAAAAAAGAAAAATAAAAGAAGTGCAGCCGGAATGCTCCTTTGAAGTAAGAAAGGCCAGACTTTGTCTTACCTACTTTGGTCATGTTGTCAGAAGGGACCATTCTCTGGAGAAGTGTATCATGCTTGGTAAAGCAAATGGTCAAAGAAAAATGGGAAGGCAATCAACAAGGTGGATTGACACAGTGGCTACAATGATGGGTTCAGGTACGGCAAGTATTGTGAGGCTGTCACAGGACCGGGCAGTGTTGCATTCTTTTGTACATAGGGTCCTTATGAGTTGGAGATGACTCAATAGCATCTAACAACAACCACCATTATTTCAGTTGCAGGACGTTTAGTCAAACATGATAATAATGGCTATTCTTTTATTGTGTACTGTTACTACATATCAGGTGCTTTTTAAAAATCTTTAAAAGTCTGAATACTTTTCATGGTAAGAGTAATTCTGAGAGGTAGATACTTTTATTGTTCTTCTTTTTATAGATAAGAAGATTGAAAGAGAAAACTTAAATAACTTGCCTAATTAAAAACTGTAATAATATGCAAAAATAATTATACTGTCTGGTGCTCCATGGAAGAAAGATGAGACATTCTCATTCCATAAAGATTCGTAGCCTTGGAAACCCAATGTGGGCTGCTATGAGTGGGAATCAACTTGATAGCTGTGAATTTGTATTTTGGGGTCTTAGGTCAGTTTCCCTTAAAACAAGCCTAATTCACTGCCATTGAATCAATTCTGACTCATAGTGACTCCCATTGGGTTTCCAAGGTGTAGATTGTCCTGTCTTCCTTCCAAGGAGTGGTTGGTGGGTTTGAACTGCCAACCTTTTGCTTAGCAGTCAAATGCCTTAGTCACTGCACCACCAGGGCTCCTTCAGTTTCCTTAGAGAGAGATTTGTAGTAAACAGATAGAGAGGCATCCTTGAGCTCAATACCAGAGTGGAAGCACAGGAAGCAAGAATGGGCTGAAGGAGAATTAAAATGTGATGTAGATGTGTGGTGTAGTACAATAAAGGAGCCCTCGAGGTTCACAGGCAGCCTTGGAACTGGGATAGCCCTTTAGAAATAACCTAAATTGAAGTAAGGTGGCTGGCCCTTTATACCTACCTCTGCATTAAACTGTCACTGGTTGAAGTCTGTCCCAAGGAAAGATTATGATTTGGATAGCCAGCTCTCTCTGTCTGAAGGTAATTCTCTGAGAGTCTGTCAGCTGAGACCTGCTAGCTATTAACCCTCTAGCAGCTGAGGAAAGGAGAACTTAAGGCCTGAAGGGGGATCTGAGTGGGGGACTCAACATCTACTGGACATATGATAAGTAATTGTAAATATTTAGAGAGTAGGAAAGGAAATATGCATATACTTAGAATGAAAATATGCCTATGCCTACATCATAGACAATTAGTATTTTTTTTTTCTTTTAATTTAAACTACCTCTTTTATAAGGGCAAATACTTCATTTTAAAATAACATGTTAAAATTTCCTTCAACCAGGTGAATTTAAAAATTTCCAGGTGTGTTAAGATTTTTTAAAATCACATGTCAGAGTACGTAAAACAGAAGTTATTTCAAAGGAAAGAAGCCCATGGTTTAAAAAGACTATTAACTCCATATTTAAATCAGAAGGATAACTACAGTCATATGTCAGGTACTTAAAATATGTGTACTTATGAAAGTTTTATAAAATAGAACTTTCTTATTACTATTGAGAAGTTCTGTAATTAGAAAAACTCCTCTCAATGAAAAACTTCAAAGGAGAAATCCATTTGCTGTTAGGTGACGTGAAGTATTTGACCATATGTGATTTGCTTCTTGAGTTAATTTAATAGACTTTAAAAAATTTTAGCTTTGCATTTCATCATTTTTTTTTTTTTTTTGCATTCTCTTTCCATGGAAAAGCAAGAGTGGAGAGGGTCAAAAAAAGGAAAGGAATAAAAAGAACCTGAACTTAGTGAGAAGAATAAAATCATCTAGATTGATGACCAGAATGGCTCCTTCTGGGTGTGTCAAGAGTACAATTTAGCACGGCCTCTGGGCAGCTTTCAATATTACTGACCAGCATCAAGGTGCCGATTGCAGATTGCCTCTGGCTATTGCAGAGATCATTTCCACAAATATAAACTGGTCTTTTACAATTTTCTCATCTTTGCTCTGAGCTGTCTCCCCTGTGCTCTGCTCTTAGGAGACACAATATCAATTTGACATAGTCACTTTAGGCACTTTCTCTCTGTATTCTTCTTGGTGTTCTTCAAGCCATTGTTTCCTCCTAATGCAATTTATTTCTCTGTATCATTGCTGTGCTGTGCACCTTTGATTGGGAATCCAGGAAAATAGGCTAAGGCTTATTGATCCGACCTTTCAAGATAACACTTAAGTGGAAGCTTGAGGGGACATATGTGGTGAGAACGCAAATGTCTCAAAAGTCATATTCCTGGGTGGGAATTTATTATGTCTTTGGACATTCAGCATCCAAATGTTGTAGGAATTTCTATGTTTAGAAAATTTTCCACTTTAGGAGTCAGGGAGGGGCAAATCTCAGTGCTTCTATTAGGACCTGAAAATGCTACAGCACAAACATTTGACTAGAGATCTGTCAAACAGACTTACCCGTGCCAAACTTTGACCCAGGAGTTAGTGTTACAAGAAAGGGACTGAGAGCTCCTTGACTTTCTTTAGTGGTGACAGTAGTGATGTTCCAGGGACAAAATGACACCTGGGTTGTGTTAGAGGTAGCTGCTATAGTCATTAATGCTCTGCCTCTGGGACACATAGTAGGATTGCACTTCTTGGCTCCTTATTAGTGGGTGGAGATAGGTCCTTCCCAAAGAGTTACAGTAGTGGAAGTGATAATGTCACGTCTACAAAGTGCTTAATAGCTCATGTGAGATCCTGTAGAGCTCTACCTCTCTGCCAGAGTAAATAGTAAAACTTCAAGTATTGGCCTCTATCAACCTGGTCCAATGCTGAGTCAAGCCACTTGCCTCCCACCCCTTTTTTAATTGTTATTTGGGTGAAAATCCATAGGCAAACTCACCACCCCCATACAACAGCTCACACACACTCCTTCTCATGACTTGGACTGAAATTTCCTACAATGCAACAAACAGCTCCTTTCCCACTTCTCCTCCTTAGTTACCTCTTCCCTATGTCCTTCCCTCCCATGCACTCCTGCCCCTCAAGCTGTCCCCCTGCACATACACAGTCCCTCTATTCTCCCAGGAGTGTTCTCTCCAAAGAGTGTATGACGTAATGTAAATGTTCAGCTCATATGCCTGTTTTATGTTTGGCTGGAAGCCACAGGAGTGGGTTCAATTCTGTACCTGAAGGGCAACTAGGGGCCACAGCCCCAGTGGGTCCATCAGGCTCTATTAGACCAGCAAACCTGGTGGCCCCCCCACCCCCTTTTCTTTTCTAAATGATTTTGAGTTTTGTTCTACATTGTTCTCCCATCCCATCCAGAATCCCCTACACAGATTCCCCTCTGAGGGGTTGTCAGTGGCAGCCAGGCACTATCCAGTTCTTCTGCTCCCATAATTGGATAGGCTGAGGATCGCTTGGTATACCAGTCTCTTGGACAACTTATTTCCATGCATCCTTAGTTCTGTTCATTCCTCTTTACTCTAGATGAGAATAGACACATCGTTGCATTTGGATGGTCACTTGCAAGCTTTTAAGGTCCCAGTTGCTACTCACCAAAGTAAGATGTGGAACAATGTTTTGTGTAGTATGTTATGCCAGTTGAGTTTGATTTCCTCTTTTACTATGGTCCCACCCACAGGTCCACCTACTCGTTTCTTCTGGGTAGCTGGCTGTGGCCAGGGAGTAACTGCAAACTTTTCCCTTATCAGCTCTACTATATACCTGGGAATTCTTATACAACGTACCAAGACACTTATAGAAACATTGTCTGCCAACCCTACACATGATCTTGTGTATACTCCCCTATCCATAGACATACCTAATAGTTCAGCCTGTCCACCCATCTATCAACTCGTATATCCTTGTTTGCCTTCACTGAAAACTCAGTACTGTATGTGCAAAAAGGTTCATCTTTGTTGTCTGTACCTCATGTACCTCTCTGTCTTCCTTTTCCTCAATGACACCATGTTGAACACTCACATTTGGTACATTGCCCTTCCCTTCATGAAAATCAATACTTGTCTTTATCTAACAGTGTTCTCTCCTCTCCCCTCCCAGCCCTGGTAACAAAGAAAATTCCCTTCCATATATAAATCTTTCCTTGACTTTTTACAGTAACGGACTAATACAATATTTGTCCTTCTTTGATTGACTTATTTCACTCAGCAAAATGTCCTCCAAGTTCAACCACGTTGTGCAGTGTTTTGCCAATTCTACATTATTCTTTAGGGTTGCATAGTATTCCATTGTGTGTATGTACCATAGTTTGGTTATTCATTCTTCTGTTGATGGGCACCTAGATGGTTTCCATCTTTTGGCTATTGTAAATAGTGCTGTGATGAACATGAGTGTGCATATATCTGTTCTTGTCCTGGATCTCACTTCTTTAGGATATATACCTACTAATGAGATTGCTGAGTCAGATGTTATTTCTAAGTCCAACTTTTTAAGGAATCACCATACTGCTTTCCCCAGTTGTTGTATCATTTTACAGTCCCATCAGCAGTTTATGAGAGAGTCCTAATCTCTCTAAATCCTCACCAGCATGTGTTATTTTCTGTCTTGTTGAACTTTGTTACTAGTGCTGGGGCAAGATGGTATCTCGTTGTTTTGATTTGCATCTCTCTATTGGTTAATGATTATGAGCATTTCTTCATATGTTTGTTGGCTGCCTGAATATTTTCTTTGGTGAAGTGCCTATTTGTGTCTTCTTCCCATTTTGTTATTGGACTGTTTGTTTTTTTGTTGTTGAGGTGTTGGAGTTTTCTATACATTTTAGAGATAAGCCCCTTGTCAGATAAGATATTGCCAAATATTTTTTTCCAATCTCTAGGTTCTCTATTTACTCTTTTGGAGAAGTCTTTTGAAGCACATAAAAATTTAATTTTTAGAAGGTCCTATTCATCTAGTTAGAAGCTCTGGTCGCGTAGTGCCTAAGGCATTCAACTGCTAACCAGAAGCTGGCAGTTCAAAGCCGGCCACTCCTCAGAAGAAAGGTTGGGCAATCTACTTCCATAGTAATATGGCCTTGGAAACCCAAGGAGGAGTTGCTATGATTTGGATGCAACTCAACGGCTGTGAGTTAGTGAGATTCATCTAGTTTATCTTCTGCTGTTTGTGCATTTTGAGTTATGCTTGGTAGTCTATTTATGCCATATATTAGGATCCTTAAATTTGTCCCTAGTTTTTCCTTGAGGAACTTTATAGTTTTAGGTTTTACATTTAAGTCTTTGATCCATCTGGAGTTAGTTTTTGTGTATAGTGTGAGATATACATCTTGTTTCATTTTTCTGCAGATGGATATTCACTTTTGCCAGCACCACTTATTAAGCAGACAATCTCTTCCCCATTTAATGGATTTTGGCTCTTTGTCAAAGATCAGCTGACCATAGGTCGATGGATCTATTTCTGGGTTCTCGATTTTATTCCATTGGTCTATGTGTCTGTCATTGTACCAGTACCAGGCAGTTCTGACTACTGTGTCTGTATAGTAGATTTTGAGATCTGGCAGTGTGAGACCTCCTACATTGTCTTCCTTGAATTTTGCTTTGCTTATCCGAGGTCTCTTTCCTTTCCATATAAAGTTAGTGATTGGTTTTTCTATATCCTTAAAAAATGTTGATGGGATCTGGATTGGGATTACAGTAAACGTATAGATTGCTTTGGGCAGAATTGACATTTTCACAATGTTCAATCTTCCTATCCACGAGCATGGGATGTTCTTCCATTTATGTAGATCTCTTACAGTTTCTTGAAGTAGTTTTTTTTTTTATAGTTTTCTTTGTAGAGATCTTTTGTGTCTCTGGTAAGATTTGTTCCCAAGTATTTTATTATTTTGGTAGCTATGGTATTTATTTCCTTATTTCTTTTTCAGCAATCTCTTTCCTGGTTTGGAGTAATCCAACTGATTTTTGGATGTTGATCTTGTACCCTGCCACTGTGCTAAATCTCTCAATTAGTTCCAGCGGAATTTTTTCACTGAGTCTCTTGGCTTTTGTAGGTATAGGGTAATGTCTTCAGCAAATAAGGATAGTTTGACTTCTTCCTTACCAATTTAGATGCTTTTGATTTCCCTTTCTTGCTTTATGGCCCTGGCTAGGACTTCTAGTACAATGTTGAATAGAAGTGGTGATAGCGGGCATCCTTGTCTGGTTCCTGTTTTCAAGAGGAATGGTTTCAGTCTCTCTCCATTGTGAATAATGTTGGCTGTTGGTTTTGCATATATGCCTTTTATTATGTTGAGGAATGTCCCTTCTGTTCCTATTTTGCAAAGAGTTTTGATCAGCTACGGGAGTTGGATTTTATCAAATGCTTTTTCTGCATCGATTGATACGATCATGTGTTTCTTTTCCTTTGTTTTATTTATGTGGTGGATAACATTGATTGTTTTTCTAATGTTGAACCATCCTTGCATACCTGATATGAACCCCACCTGATCATAATGAATTATTTTTTTGATATGTTGTTGAAGCCTATGGACTAGGATTTTGTTGAAGATTTTTGCATCTATATTCATGAGGGGTATTGGTCTGTAGTTTTCCTTTTTAGTTATGTCTTTGTCAGCTTTGGTATCAAGATTATGCTTGTTTCATAACATGAGTTAGGGAAGGTTCAATCCTTTTTTATGTTTGGAATAGTTTGAGTAGGATTGGTGTCAGTTCTTCTCTGAATGTTTGATGGAATTCTCTGGTGAGACAATCTTGGCCAGGACGTTTTTTGTTTGGTAATTTTTTGATGATCTGTTCAATTTCTTTTTTTGTGTGTGTATGGATTTGTTCAACTTTTCCATATCAGTCTGTGTTAGTTTAGGTAAGTAGTGTGTTTCTAGAAATCTGTAAATTTCTTCCAGATTTTAAAATTTGTTAGAGTACAATTCTTCATAGTATCCAGATATTATCCTTTTTCCTTTTTCAGTTGGTTCTGTTGTGATGCTACCATTTCTTTTCTTATTCATATTATTTGTATCCTCTCCCTCTTTTCCTTTATTAATTTTGCCAGTGGTTTGTCAATTTTATTAGTTTTTTCAAAAAGCCAACTTGCAGTCTTGTTAATTTTTCTATTGTCTTTCTGTTTCCTGTTTCACTGATTTCTGCTCGATTCTTTGTTATTTCCTATCTTCTGGTAACTGTATGCTTTTTTTTGCTTCTCTTTTTCTAATTGTTGGAGATGTTGGGTAAATGTGTTGATTCTGGCTCTTTCTTTTTTTTTATATGTGCATTTATTGCTATAATTGGCCTCTGATCACTGCTTTTTCTGTGTCCCAAAGGTTTTGGTATGTTGCATTTTCATTCTCAATTGAGTCAAGGAATTTTTAAATTTTATTTATTTATTTATTTATTAAAATTTCTTCTATTACTCAGTCATTTTTGAGGAGTGTGTTGTTCAATTTCCATGTGTTTGCTCTTTTTCCATTATCTTCCTCTTGTTGATTTCTAATTTGATAGCATTTTGATCTGAGAAGATGCTTTGTAGTATTTCAAAGTTTTTAAATTGATTAAGACATACTTTATGGTCTAACATATGGTCTATCATGGAGAATGTTCCATGTGCACTGGAAAATAATATATAATCTGCTGTTGTTGGGTGAAGTGCTCTGTAGATGTCTATACGGTGAAGCTGGGGGATTGTATTGTTTAGTTCTGCATCTTTGTTGAGTTTCTTTCCAGTTGTTCTATCTTTCAAAGAAAGTGGTGCACTGAAGTCTCCCACTATAACTGTGGACTCATCTATTTGCCTTTTCAACTCTTTCAAAGTCTGATTTGTGTATTTTGGGGCTCTTTCATTGGGTTCACAGATATTTATTATGGTTATATCTTATTGATCCCTTAATCATTATATAATGTCCTTCCTTGTCTCACATGGTGGTTTTTGTCTTAAAGTCAGTTTGTTCAGAAATTTATATTTCCACTCCTGCTCTTTTCTGGTTACCAATTGCTTGATATATCTTTTCCAACATTGATTTTGGTCTACTTTTTTCTTTTTGTCTAAGCTGTGTCTCTTGTAGACAGTATATTGATGAGTTTTGTTTTCTTATCCATCCAGCAACACTCCATCTCTTGAGTGGTGCATTTAATACATTGGCATTCAGTGTAACTATTGACAAGTATGAATCAATTGCTGTCATTTTGTTGTGTGTTTTTTCAGTGTTTCTGGTTTCTTTGTTCCATATAATTTTCTGTGCTAAGCTCATTTTGTTTATGAATTGTATTATCATTTCCTTTGTTGCTATTGTTTTAGTACTTGCTAAATATTTGTGCTTTTCCTCTTTTTTATTGTGATGTGAAGGTTTATCATTTTTCTTTGAGGTTACCCTGTGATTTATAATTTTCTCCTGAGTTTAGAACAGTCCATTCTATCTTGCAACTCTCTTGACTTCCTCACCATTTAGAAGATCTGTAACTACACTATTTTTTCTCTCTTTTTGGTTTGTAGTTGTCCTCCTTTGCCAATCGATGTCTCTGGTTCCCTGTTTACAATCTTTTAAGCTTATTTTACTTTGGATATGTCCATAGTTGTGTTGGTTTCTGGGTTATGTCATCCTGTGTATTAATGGTTGGTTGTTGTTTGCTATTATTGGTTCTCTGTTCAAAGGACTCCCTTTAGTATCTCTTGTAAGGTTGGTCTGGTGTTAACAAATTCTCTTAATTTCTGCTCTCTGGAAAGCTCCTAATTTCATAGTCTTATGTCAGGGACAGTTTTGCCAGCTATATAATTCTTGGTTGGAAATTTTTCTCTTTCAGGGGTTTATGTATACCACCCCATTGCCTTCTCACTTGCATGGTTTCTGCTGAGAGAATTAGAACTTATTCTTATTGGTTATCCATTCTAAGTAACTTTTCATTTTCACATGCTGCTTTCAGGACTCTTTCTTTGCCTTTGTTTTTGATTAATTTGATGATGATATCTTGGTGATTTTCTCTTGGGGTCTATCCTGTTTGGTGTTCATTGAACTTCCTGTACAGATATATCTTCATCTTTCATCATATCAGGGAAGTTCTCTTCCAACAAATCTTTGACAATTTTCTCAGGGGTTTTCTTTTTCTCTTCCTGTTCTGTAATTCTGGTTACATGTAGGTTATTCCTTTCGATGGTACCTGTTCTGGTTACCTACTGCTGCTCTGACAAGAATGTATCACAAATGGGATGGTCTTAACAAACAGGAGTTTATTCTCTCACAGTTTGGAGGCTTTAAGTCCAAATTCAAAGTGCCAGGCTCTAGGGGCTGGGTGAAAGCCACTTGACCTTGGGCTTTAGCTCTGCCCCTTGCTCCCAGTCCACTGGAGCTAGAGGCATCTCTTCACTCAGGCAACTACTGGTTGCTGAGACTAACAAGCCCAAGGTCAGCAAATAAAATGGCACAGTCCTGATGTTACCAAACCACATGGCAGGCCATTAATTAAGTACATTGTAAGTCCCAAGGTTGGCAGAGCATGGCAGGCTGCTGAACAATGATACAGCTACATTCAGAGTCCACGCATGCCATAAGCTAGAGACCATTCCCAAAGCTGTTGGTTATATATGGAAAGCAGATCACATACCCAAAGACAGCTACTCAGCTGCTTGTGGTAGATCCCACCATGGAGCTGATTGCCAGTCTCATCATGGGGAAAAACTACCACCAGCTGCCCAGCTACTCAACCAGGCCCAGCCAAGCTAACACACAAACTGAACTATGACAGTACCCCACATGAACCTTAGGCTTTCTTCATTATGTTTTGATCTTTTTTCTGATTGATCCATTTCCAAAGAAGAATTGAGGTATTTGTCTTCTATCTCATTAAGTCTTTCTTCATTGATTTGATTCTACTTCTTTGCCCTTTCAATGTGATATCTATTTCTGAAAATTCAGTATTAATCTTCTGGATTTCTATCTGTAGATTTTGTATCATTTCTAATTTTTCATTTGTTTTGTCATGTTGTTGTATTTTCTTCCAAAATTGTTCTAGGGTTTTGTCTATGTTTTCCCTAATTTTGTCAGTGTTTTCCTTGATCTGTCTCTCAATCCTTTGAAGGTACCTAAATACAAATATTTTGAATTCCTTATCAGGGAGTTGCACTTGCTGCTTCTTCCTCAGGGATGTGTTCTGGGTCTGTATCCTGCTCCCTTGTTTCTAAAACTTTATCTTGCTTCTTTTTGTGGACTGTGATGGTGCGTTGTCTCTGAGACATTGTGACTTTGTTGTATTTAGATCTCTGTTAACTCTGTGAAGAGCAGCTATGGGTTAGTCAGACTCTTCTTGGTGGTCATTTATCATTGGCCAGTTGGAGAATGTAGTGGTGACTCTTGCTCAGTAAATGGAGCTGCAGGAGGTGCAGGTGTGTTTGTGTTGTATGGGCACTGTTGGTGTTTCCTACTCAGTTCGACAAAAACAACAATCAAAAACCATAAGAAAAGTAAAACAAGTGGACAAAAAACACACCATGTAAGTACACAGGGACAATCACCAAAAAAAAAAAAGAAACAAAACAAAACAAAACAAAAAACCCTGCAATATCTGGAGAGGGGGCAATAAGGGAAAAAAAGTAGAGTAGGAGAATAATGAAGAAAAAATGGGAAAAAGGAAAACAAGGAATTGGATTAACCATGAGAAAGAAAAAACAGGGAACTAGGAACAGGGAAAAGAGAAAATGCTGAAAACTAGAACCTAGGAAAGGAAGAATAAAGAATAATAATAAAAAAGACAAATAATAATAATAATAATAATGACAATTTTATAACAGATAAAAGCAAACAAACTAAAGAAAAGGAAAAAAGAAATCTGGGCAGAGTGTCTGAGCACACAGACTCAGATGGAATTCCTGCCACCCCAGAAAGTGGGTGAGAGTGAAGGACAGCCACACCTCCATTCACCAAGAGGTTTGGGGTCTAAGAGTAACAACTGGAATATCATACCTTTCCAGTCGTTCATGTCCTGAATGTTCTTGTGGTTCCTGGCAAGTAGAGTCTATTCTTAGGTCCCTTGATTGTGTGAGAATGCTGTTACTTTAAATTTCCTAAATGGTCAAACCACTTGTAAGCATTCAAAATGACTGCACCCTCTGGACAGGCAAAAGTCCTCAGCTCAACCCGCCTTCATCTTTGCTGCTTCCCCTTTTATTCACCAGCCACCAATGCAGTCCTCCATGCAGACCCCAGCTCACAGGGCCGATTTTTAGGTTAATTTTTAGATCCTAACACCCTTTGATGAGAACTCTGGTAGTGTAGTGCCTAAGGCACTTGACTGTTAACCAAACCCACCAGCCACTCTTCGGAAGGAAGATGGGGCAATCTACTTCTGTAGTGATACTGCCTTGGAAACCCAAGGAAGGGTCACTATGAGTCAAGTCCAACTCGATGGCGCATAACAGCAACAACACCCTTTGATAATATCCGAAGTGTCTGTGCCATAAGGATCTCTGACAGAATACAGCTCTGTTTGTCTCCTTTTTTCGTGTTTTCATGCAGGTTCTTCTACTTGTTCTATATCTTTCTATATCCTTCCCTTCAAAGCTCAGGGCTCCAGGATTATCTTCTGTATCTGTGTTAATTGGTTCCCCTTTTCTTTGTTGAAGAGAGTATGTGCAGTCTGTCTGCCTATTCTTCCATTTTACTGGAATTCTCCAGCCTCCGGATTTTGTTGGAGTTCTTTGGCTACTGCAAGCCCCCTTTATCCCCTCCTCTCCACTCCCTTACCCTTCACGTATGCCACTATATCTATTCTGCTCTTTTAATAACTGAGAAGTAATTAGGTTTAGAACTCACCCTACACTGGTATGGCCTCATCACTTGCCCTTTTTGATGGGCAAGAAATAAGTCTGAGTGAGAAACAGCTTATGCTATTTGAGGGCACAGTATAAGCTAGCTCATCATGACTTTTGTATATAGGCCATTGCAACAATATTCCTGTTAAAAACATGGCTGCCAAGCCAGTCAGTGTTTGAAAAGAATCCTTATCCAATTGGTTGTGAGCATGGTTTAGGTTTATTTCAAAAAGATGATCTTTAGCATGGGTCTTCATCCCTTTCACCATAGCTATGAACTACCTGATATCCTTTTAATAGACTCCTTTGTGGCTTAAATATCCAGAGCCAGCATAGCTCAGGACAACCCAACTTCCAAATAGTTTGGTTTCCTTTAGGATTGTGCTTTGACTTTCTTTCTTTAAATTTGTATAAAATCTTTGGAAACTATTAAGCTTTTAAATCAAATCTTCTCTTGAGAATAGTAAATTTTGTAAGTTGATTAATATATAAACATATGTAGGCTAAATGTATCAAGATGTGTAGGTTATCACTTTCAAGCTCTTAAGGTTTATCTCAATTCATGTACAAAAATGTTTGATGAATAGAATCTATGTTCAGCACTGTTTTTCTTACTCATATTATTAATTTAGCTAATATCCCTTTTCACTTTTTGCTATCCAGAATGAACCATCCTAATCTTATTAAGGGAGCTCTGGTAGTGTAGTGCCTAAGGCATTAGACTTCTAACCAGAAGGCTAGCAGTTCAAACCCACCAGCCACTCCTCAGAAGGAAGACTGGGCAATCTACTTCCATAGAGATACCACCTCGGAAACCTAAGGAGGGGTCCCTATGAGTCGAAATTGACTTGATGGCAGTGAGTTTGGTTTTGGTTTTAATCTGATTAAACTTTATCATTTCTGAAAACAGTTCTTAATGGCTTCCAGGAGTAGAAGCTGAGTTCTAGAACTGCATCTTCCAATCAAGTCTGTTCTTTGTTCTCCCCCTCCTATCACCGTCAGTAGGCAGGAACTTGTAAGCTGTGGGGACGCATGGTGCACATCTTCTCACAATGCCTTTTTGACTGGTTCTGCTAAATGAAGTTTGGACTGGATAAGCTCTCATGCCCCATCCATCTCTAAAGCTCTCAGATATTCTAAGTAACAAGTGGTAGCTCTGACCCAATCTTACTGCCAATCCAGTTCTGTTAACTTTTATTTTCCTGCAAATACTTCCTCATTTTCCTTTTCTCATTTTGAAGTGCAGGCACCTTCTTGGGCCTTGGTGTTTTCCCAGTGGGACAGGATTTCTTAACCTCAGCATTGCTGACATTTGGGCTATGTAATTCTTTTTTTGCAGGCTGATCTTGAGAAGGGTCTGTACATTGCAGGATGTTTTACAGCATCCCTGGCTTCTATCCATTAGATACAAATAGTTTCAATGTCATGACAGCAAAATTGTCTCTAAACATTGTCTAATGTCCCCTGGGGTAAAATCACCTCCAGATGTGAATCAGTGCAATAAGTTATGTCCATTTGTGTGGCATTTTACTTTCCAAAGGAACTGTTACATCTTTAAATTTAATAATTTTACTCTGCAATTCCTCTTCTAGATAATTTATAAAGTTATTAATGTTAATTTCAAGTACAAGAGATAGCAACATAATCTTTCATTTCAATTACCACTAAACTTTTATTATAGTGACTGAGTGATAGATTGCATATAAACATTTACAGTTTTCAAAACTGGAGTATCATGCCATTCTATCTCCATTAGAAACTTTAGCAATAAAATCTTCTATTGAATTCTAGCATATCCAAACTACTTCAAATTCCAAATTAAAAGGGGGAGCCAATTCTTTTTCTTCTTTACTTTAAAAAAAACTCACAATATTCTATCCAACAACTTTAAAATGTTTTCAAGTGTCCTCTCTGTAGAGAGAAAGAATAATTAAGCATTTCTTATTCTGCATATTTAGTGATCACACTATTGTTTGTGATAAAACCTCTGTTCTCAGAAGAACTTATTTGTTCCTTTTCTCTGTTCCCATTATTTCATTCTTTGACCTGGAGACCGCTGGTATTCAAAATGAAATAGCTTGCAGGAGCCCAAAGTAACAGCTGACAGATTTGTCTGGGCAGTAGTGTGTGTATGTATGTGTGTGTGTATGTGTGTGTTAGTGTTTGATGGGGGAGAGAGAAAGAGAGAGAGAAGAAGAAGAAGAAGAAGAAGAAGAAGAAGAAGAAGAAGAAGAAGAAGAAGAAGAAGAAGAGGAAGAAGGAGAAGGAGAAGGAGAAGGAGAAGAAGGAGAAGGAGGAGAAGAAGGAGAAGGAGGAGAGAAAGGAGGAGGAGAAGAAGAAAATAGATGCTCTCATATCTCCAGTAGTCTTATTTATTTATTTATTTATTTTAATGTGGGGGGGACAGGTGTCTATCCTGATAATCTTTACTGATAACCCAGTGACTGGAAATTGATTTGCTACCTATGATAAAGTGAAAATGAGGCCAAGCCAGATAAAGAGGACATGAAATAGCATCTGCAGAGAAGAAAATGAGTGCAGAGTCAATAGGTGAGAAAAGAAGCCTGCTGCACAGTGATTCAGGATTATTTGATCAATACAGAGGGAAATGGAGGGGGAAATAGCAGGCAACCCAGTTTAGTACTGTATCTACAAATCCATCAGATAGTTGTCTGAAATGATCAGCTATTTCAGTGATGAGTGGGTTGTCTACAGCGAGAAAAGCAGAGGATATGAGTGAACCAAAATAACTTACGTACAAGACAGTTGTATGGATAGATTTTGTATAGATCACCTATATCAACCATTGACTCAGTAAAAATAGTGTAAGATTTTATCTATCTATCATTTATCTATCTATATTTATATAGTATATGATTTTAACATTTTTCAGTACCCTTCAATATTATGTACATTGTGACCCTTCAATATTATGTACACTGTGGTTTGCTTTTTAGAAATAAATAGTAAACTAAAGGGAGATCATAAGGAGCTCTGGTGGTGCAGTGCCTAAGGCATTTGACTGCTAACCAGAAGGTTGGCAGTTCAAAGCCACCAGCTGCTCTGCAGGAAGAAAATGGGGCAATCTACTTCCATAAATATTTACCGCCTTGGACACCCAGTGAGGGTCGTTATGAGTTGGAACCGACTGTATGGCAGTGTTTGTTTTATTTTTGTCATAAGTCAAAGAAGACAGAATTTGTTTAAAAATACAAGCAAAAGTTTAAAAATGAATGGGAAAGCAGATGTAGGGAAGAAGAGGGAGTTTGAACAAGATGGTTACTCTAAAGACTTGTGCATCACCAATGTTGTTGTTGCTAAGTGCCGTCAAGTCATTTCCGACTCATAGCGACCCCATGCACAGCAGAATGAAACACTGCCCGATCCCGCGCCAGCCCCACAA
>NW_006922083.1:1180482-1181491 GCF_000298275.1 Orycteropus afer afer | reverse complement strand
AACTACAACAACAACAACAACAATATTGTAAATGGTATTGATTTCCTTATTTCTTTTTCAGCAATCTCTTTGCTGGTGTGGAGGAATCCAACTGATTTTTGAATGTTGATCTTATATCCTGCCACAATACTAACTCTCTCAATTAGGTCCAGTAGATTTTTGACTGAGTCTCTTGGGTTTTTTAGGTATAGGATCATATCATCAGCAAATAGGTATAGTTTGACTTCTTCCTTACCAATTTGGATGCCTTTGATTTCCCTCTCTTGCCTTATGGCCCTGGCTAGCACTTCTAGTCCAATATTAATAGAAGTGGTGATAGCGAGCATCATTGTCTGGTTCCTGTTCTCAAGAAGAATGGTTTCAGTCTCTCTCCATTGAGAGTAATGTTAGCTGTTGATTTTGCATAGATGCCCTTTATTTTGTTGAGGAATGTCCCTTCTATTCCTATTTTGCTGAGAGTTTTAATTAGGAGTGGGTGCTGGATTTTATCAAATGCCTTTTCTGCATCAATTGATATGATCATGTGGTTCTTCTTTGTTTTATTTATGTGGTGGAAGGCATTGATTGTTTCTCTAATGTTGAACCATCCTTGCATACCTGATATGAACCCCACTTGGTCATAATGAATAATTTTCTTGATATATTGCTGGAGTCTATTGGCTAGGATTTTGTTGAAGATTTTTGCATCTATATTCATGAGTGATATTGGTCTGTAGTTTTCCTTTACAGTGTTGTCTTTGCCTGATTTTGGTATCAAGGTTATGTTTGCTTCATAAAATGAGTTAGGGTGGAGTCCATCCTTTTCTATGTTTTGGAATGGCTTGAGTAGAATTGGTATCAGTTCTTCTGTGAATGTTTGGTAGAATTCTCCAGTGAAACTATCTGGGCCAGGACTTTTTTAGTTGATAATTTTTTTGATGACCTGTTCAATTTCTTCTTTTGTGATGGACCTGTTCAATTTTTCCACATCAGTCTGTGTTAGTTTAGGTAAGTGGTGTGTTTCTAGAAA
>NW_006922083.1:1177188-1178246 GCF_000298275.1 Orycteropus afer afer | reverse complement strand
TGATGGGTTTTGTTTTCTTATCCAATCTGCAACTCTCCGTCTCTTGAGTGGTGCTTTTAATCCATTAACATTCAGTGTAATTATTTATAAGTATGAATTGGTTGCTGTCATTTTGGTATGTGCTTTCTTTTTTATATTGATGCAAGTGTGTTGGGTCGCTCTGCTGTTTTCGTTGTGGTGGTAGAATCCCTGTGTGTAGTGTGGATGTGTGTTTCTGTTTGTCATAAAGATGGTTTAGAGTTCAAAGCAGAAGGTTTTATGATAATTGGATGAATATGTTTTCTTCTATTGAGTGAGAGAAGATATTGGCAGAGAAGGTGGGAGCAGAAGAAGGTGGGAGTGGAAGAAGGAAATCTTGGTGTTGCTAGGGCCGGTTTCTAGGGCTTTGAGCAGTTTATTTTTGATGACATATTTATTTGCAAAACTGCAGCTCAATTCAGGAAAGATTCTTATTGTTGGAGCGTCACAAATTTCCACCAATTTCAGGTACGCTCAAAGATCCTGCCTCCGCAGCCCCACAGCACTAAAGAACGGAGCCAAGGCAGAAATCCCGGGAGTGCGGTTTCTTCCCTCTCCCTGTTGGTTCTGTCTGCGGTGCTGATGTAATCCTGCCAGATGGCTAATGGCCTGTTCTGGTTTTTGTCTGTGATACCGCCCAGCTGCAGCGCCAAAGATGCACGTAGTTTGAGCTGTGGGTCAGGGGAGTGACCTGCGGTCCCGATCTCTGTGACAAAGAAAAGCACGAAGTCTTCCAGTCTGACCCCAGTCTACTCTGTGCTCCGCTGGGAGGGGAGGGAGCTACCCTTCCTGTTGCAATAGTAAGTATTCCTCCAAATCTCAGCAGAGGTGTCCTTGCCCTCAGCCAGCCCCCAGGAGACCCAAATTACCTCCAAAAAATCAAGATGAGCTGCTGGAGGCAGGTCTCTGCCACTGTCCACCAGAATATTAGAATGGTCGCTGGTAAGCTATTATAAGGCATCCTCCCTTTTGGCTCGGGGATCTCAGGTGGGTGCCCTAGCCCAGCGCACAGTGAGTTTCCAATGCCTCTCTCGGGTGCC
>NW_006922083.1:1169676-1175458 GCF_000298275.1 Orycteropus afer afer | reverse complement strand
CTGTGCTTTCTTTGGTCTGTCCCTCAATCCTTTGAAGATACCTAAATATAATTCTTTTGAATTCCTTATCAGAGAGTTCCAATGTTGCTTCTTCTTCAGGGATATGTTATGGGTCTGTATCTGTTCCCTTGTTTCTACCACTTTATTTTGCTTCTTTGTGTGGTCTGTGATGGTCTTTTTTCTCTGAGACATCATGGTATTGTATTAAGATCTCTGTTAACGGTTTGTGAAGAACAGCCATTCTCTTCTTGGTGGTTTTTTATCTTTGGCCCATTGGTGCAGAAGGAGGTGGTGGATCTCACTCAAGTGATGATGCAGGAGGTGGGGGTGTAGTTGTATCTTATGAGGACTGTTGTTGTCTCCCACTCAGTTAGACAAAAATTACAATTGAATAACCATCAAAAAACTAGAAGTGCATGGACAGAAAATATACCATGTAATCACACAGGAAGACTAACCAAAAAAGAAAAAAAAAAAAAAAAAGGAATAAAGAAGAAGAAGAAAAAAACGAGGAAACCTGCAATATCTGGGGATAGGGCATTAAGAGAAAAATGGTAGAGAAGGAGAATAATGAAGTAAAAAAATAGGAAAAATACAAAAAGAAAAACAAGGAATGGGGTTAACCATGAGAATAAAATGAAAAAAAATAAAAAAGAATTTAAGTAATAAAAAATAAAAATTAACCAGGGACACGGAAAAGATAAAAAAGCTGTAAACTAGGACCTGGGAGGGCAAGAATAAAGAATAATAGTAAGAATGACAAAAGTATTATTAATAATAGTAGTTTTAAAACAGGCAAATACAAACTAAACACCAGAAAAAAGAAAGAGAAAAAGAAAAAAAAAGAAAATGAAAAATATCAGTGGAGAACAGCGCAGGGCTCCCAGGCTCCATCCGAGCACACAGACTGGGATGGAGTTCCTTCAGGCCTGGAAGGTGTGTAGGAGTGGGGGATGGTTGCACCTCTGTTCACCAAGCAGTTGTGGGGTATGAGTGACAAGAGGAGTGTCGCACCTTTTCAGTCGTGCAGGTCTGGAGTGCCCTTGGGGTTACTGACAAGTGAACCTGTTCTTAAGCCCCTGGAATCTGGCAGAGTGCTCTCTCTTTAAATATCCAAAATGGTCAAGCCACTTGTAAACATTCAAAATGGCAGTACCCTCCATACCAGCAAAAGTCCATAGCTCAGCCCATCTTCCTCTTGACCGCTACTTCCCCTTTTATTCCACAGCCACCACAGCAGTCCTCTGTGCAGTCTCTGGCTAGCAGAGCTGATTTTTAGGTTAATTCTTAGGTCCTACCACCACTCAGGAATCTCCAAGCTGTCTGTGCTGTCAGGATTGCTTGCAGACTGCAGCTCCGAAGTCTCCTTTTCTGGTATTTTCATGCAAATTCTTCTGCTTTTTGGGGTTTAGTCCACTTCTATATTCTTCCCTTCAAGGCTCAGGGATCTGGGGTTATCTTCTGTGTTGGTGTTAATTGTTTCCCCTTTTCTTTGTTGAAGAGAGTCTGTTCAGTCTTTCTCCCTATTCCGCCATCTTGGAATTCTCTGGTATATTCTTTTCTTCATGTGTGGCTCAGGAATATGTTTTAACTAAATTTATTATTATTATTATTTTTTTTTTTTTGCTATGTCAGACTTAAAAAGAGCTGACTTATTTTAGTTTTTTATGAGTTTGGAAATATTTTCATTGTATGCCTGAAGATATGTTTTACACAGCAGGTGTTAAGGATCTAATAAGATCTGTTGGACAAATGATTCATAAATATGTGTTAGCATGCTGTACAATTGTTGAATAAAACCACACAGATGTAGCCACCCTATTCTATTGAGGAAGTGGCATGTGTTTTTGTAAAAACTGTGAAACACATGGTATTTAGCCAAGGAGCCAGACTCTGAGAAAGTTTTTGGAATAATTTACTTATGCTGTACTGATTTGTTCAGTGGGAGTGTGCTATAAATATATTCTTATTACATATTACAGAGAGGCCTAAAGGGTCTTCATAAAAGAAATTTGAGACATCTCAGGGGAACTATGGCAAGAAAATTGATAAAATGGATACTATCAATGAAAAAGATGTAATTTGACATTTTTAAAGTGATGAAGATTGAGGAGTAATCTTATGTTCTTGGGTGAGGGATATGTTTTAAATTAAATAGAGGGTGACTATTTAACTAGCTTTTAGTTATGACATATTCCGTTCTGTACAAATGTCACATTGGTGATGAGAAAAATCACTATTTTCTGAAAGACTTGGAGATGGGAAGGGTTGTTTATGGCATTTCTCAATCACATTGTAGGTAAAAAAATAGTAACTGAAATGACAGGACTTTTATACCCATGCAATGCATCTCATGAAGCATCTTTCTGATGTATTTTGATGGTGTTTCCAGAATACATAAAGAACTTGCCCCAGTATTCATATAAATAAATGGTTCTATTTGTTTTCACTTTCCTAGGGTACATAATCATCATATAGGTATCACAATGATGAGAGCTTAATGGAAAAATCAATAGTGGCTGATTAGAGAAGGACTTTGAATTCTTGGAGGAGCAGTTAAGATTTTATTCTACATGCAGAGGGAACAAATTGACTATATTTGAGCAGAGGAGTAGCATGATCATGGGTGAGATTTGAAAAGATGGTGTTGGCAAAACTAGGGAGAAATGATTCAAGGAGAGAAATGCACATAGTAAGATTACAGAGTGGCTTCCTCAGTCAGCTGACTGTACATACAAGATTACTGATTGACAAATTTACAGATGCCCCCAGTCTGTTCAGTGCATTTGTTTAGTAACTCTGTTTATTCCATACCCCATCAACTAAAATTTAAATTCTTAGTTCCTGCCTTGCCTTTGAATTGTCTATATTTCAACTTCCAGGCCGTGAGATCTTCCCTTTCTCCAGCAGACTTTGATCTCTGCCCTATAAGGCTACCCACCATTCCTTGTTTGTCACTTGAATTTTCCTCAGCCTCAACTCCTTATGTGGTAGGATAAGATTTGGACAATTGATCATTATACATTTTCTGACATGTAATGAAAAATGTGCTACAACTGTAAGTCCATTACTAAGGGATATAATTGAGCAAGAATCACAGTATTTGAAGATAAATATGACGTGCAGGTTAAGTAGAAGACGTATTTGTGATGGTGGCCCTGAGAACTGAGAGGACAGTGGAGGCCTTACTAGAAATATGGAAGACAGGAGAGGGTTTCTGAAAAGTGAGATATGCTTTCTGCATGGTAATTTTGAGACACCTGAGACATGTTTTTGTGGCTTTATGAGAGCAACTCTCATGGAAGGCTGCATTTAGACATACAGATATGAATGTGATTTTTAGAGATGAAATCTAAAACAATTGGAGTGGTAATATTTGTCATAGGAAAGAGTGGAATAGGATGACAAAGAGCCAAGGACAGATACTTGACTTTTATCCACACTTAATTGGTTATTGGCCTGAGGGAAATCAGCAACGAAAGTTGAAGAGAGTTCACGAAGGCATGAGAAGAGGCAAGAGACATGAAGAGAGAAAAGAAGTGGAATGTTATACATACTTAATCTTAATAAAAAGGCTATAGAATCATCTGTGATAGCGGAAGCCAAGGTTGAAATACATTAGCATGACATTTTTCTGAATATTGTTTGATGGCTTTTCTTGGTTAATTGTGCTTCCTTTTGGTTAATTGTGTTCTGTTAGCTTGAAAGTAAAGGCCAATAAAGGAATATAGCTCAGTTCCCACTGAGCACAGGTGAAGGTAAGCCTTTGATTAGTGACTATAACTCCAGCTTAAGTGTTTGTCACTATTTTTGACTCACTTTCTGGATTCATAATTTACATGAAAATGGCTACTAGGTGTGCAGCTGCTGGGTTCCTCAGCTGGCTGCTTGGTGTTTTTTGAAGCTTCATTTCTGTGAACTCTGGGCATGTTTCTTCAATTTTCCCTGTTTGTGACTTCCCACTTCAGCTGCCTATATAATAACTTGCCCAGAACCATGTTGGTCTTTAGGGTTTAAATAGTCCAACTTAGTAAATGTATATTTTATTGAAATTGGTGGAATCAATAGGTGTTTATATGAGAGTGATGACATTTAAGGAGTTGCTCATATGCGCATATCATTTGTACATGAAAGAAAGACATACATGTATAGGAAGAGTACATATATTAGGGGTGTGTGTGTGATAGAAAGTTACAGAAAGAGAGAGAGCACGAGAGAGTGAGAAAAGGAAGTGTTGACGGGTTTTCACTTCAGTCCTTTGGGGATTTAGAAAAATTGATGAACCACCTAAAATTTCTGATGACATTTGAATAAAATTATTCTACATTTCTTTATGCTCAGTTTTATGCATTACTTCTGACAGGGAAACGTTAATGCTATTATTTCCAGAGTGATCTGATTTAGGACACTGATACATATCAGATCTTAAGGGTTTTAGATGCAATAGGAAATAGACCTTTACTCTCTTTATATATAAAGGAGCTCTGATGGTATAGTGGTTTAAAAATGGGCAGTGAACATGAACAGACACTTCACCAAAGAAGACACTCAGGCGGCCAACAAATAAATGAGGAAATGCTCATTATCATCTGTCATTAGAGAGATGCAAACCAAAACAACAAGGAGACATCATCTCATTCCAGCAATAATAGCAGAGTTCAACAAAACAGAAAAGAACAAATACTGGCTAGGGTGTGGAGAGATTAGAACTCTTATACACTGCTAGTAGGATGGTGAAATGTTGAAACTACTGTGGAAAATAGTGTAGTTCTTTTTTAAAATGTTGGAAATAGAAATACCATTTGATCCAGCAATCCCACTACCAGGTATATACACTAAAGAAATGAAAACTGGGGCACAAATAGATAAATGCACATCCATGTCCACTGTAGCACTATTAAGAGATGGAAACAACAACTGGACAAATAAGCAGCATGACGATAAATGGAGAAAAGATTGAAGTTGTCAAAGATTTCATATTACTTGGTTCTACAATCAACACCAATGGAAGCAGCAGTCAAGACATCATATGATGTATGTTGTTGTTGTGGTTATGTGCTGTAGAATTGGACTTGACTCACAGCGACCCCTCTTTGGGTTTCTGAAGCAGTATCACTATGGAAGTAGATTGCCCCGTCTTCCTTCTGAGGAGTGACTGGTGGGTGTGAACCTCCAAACTGCTGGTTAGCAGTCAAGTGCCTTAAGCACTATGGTACCAGAGCTCCACAGATGGCATATAGCACTGGGCAAATCTGCTGCAAAGGACCTCTTTCTTTTTCTCTTTCTTTCTTTCTTTTTTTTTTTTTTTAGGAAGCTTTGTCAAGTTTATTGAATTGGTATATGCTTTCTTGTGTACACTTTTTTTCTTTTTTTTAAATTGTGATTTGGGTGAAAATTTACAGAGCAAATTCACTTTCCATACAGCAGTTCACATACACTTTGCCTCATGACATTGACCACAATGCACCACAATGCAACAGCTTCCCTCCCACCTCCTCCTGACAGTCACCTCTTCCCTGTGTCCATCCCTCCAAGCATCCCTGCCCCCTGAGCTGTCTCCATGTGCATAAAAATCCCTTCTTTCTCTTATGATTGCTCTCTCCAAAGAGTGTATTTGCCTCAGGTAAATGTTCAATTCCTATGCCTGCCTTTTACTTGGCTGGAAGCCACAGGTGTGGATTCAATTCTAGACCTGAAGGGCAACTAGGGGCCATAGTCTCAGTGTTTCCACCAGGCTCTATCAGACCAGCAAACCTGGTCCCCCCTTTTTTTTTTTTTTTCC
>NW_006922083.1:1167912-1169576 GCF_000298275.1 Orycteropus afer afer | reverse complement strand
CCAAATGCTTTTGAGTTTTGTTCCACATTGTTCTCCCTCTCTATCCAGGGTCTCCTACATGCAAAGGACTTCTTTCAAATGCTCAAGAGCAAAGATATCTCTTTGAAGGCTAAGGTGCACCTGACACAAACCATGGTATTTTCAATTGCTTCATATGCATGTGAGAGCTGGACAACTAATAAGGAAGACCAAAGAAGAATTGATACTTTTGAGTTGTGTTGATAAAGAATAGTGATAGTACCATGGACTACTAAAAGAACTAACAAGTCTGTCCTGGAAGAAGTGCAGCCAGAATGCTCCTTGGAAGTGAGAATAGCCAGACTTCATCTCACCTACTTTGATCATGTTGTAATGAGGGATCATTCCCTGGAGAAAGATATCATGCTTGGTAAAGGAGAAAAGGAAGAATGCCCTCAACAAGATGGATTGAAAAAGATGAGAAGGCCTTCAACAGGATGGACTGACACAGTGGCTACAATGATGGGCTCAGGTATAGCAAGGATCATGGGTCTGGCACAGGACCAGACAATGTTCTGCTATACATATGGTCACTATGAGTCAGAGATGACTCAACAGCACCTAACAACAACAACAAAGTTGATTAAAAAAAAAAAAAAGCCTCATGCTTAAAGTGTATGATAGGATTTTTTGTTTTATCACTTTTTATTGTGATTTGGGTAAGATTTTACAAAGCAGTTTTGTTTTATGTTAAATGATTCATACACAGTTTGTTTCATACACTGATTACAATCTCTACAATGTAACAGCTCTCTTCTCATTTCTTCCTTGTGGTTATCCTTTCCCTGTGTCCTTCTTGCTTATGGATTTCTGCTTCCTTAGCTTTCTCCTTGTGCAAATGCTGCCTTTCTGATCTCCCGTTGTTGATTGTTGTAAGGAGTGCATCTCCCTGGTGCAGTTGTTCCAGTCATATAGGCCTGTCTATTGTTTGACTGAGATTTAAGGCCATGGGAATGAGTCAAACTCAAGCCCAGAATGGTGACCAGGGACCATAGTCTTGGGATTTTACAACTCTATCCAACAAGTAAACCTGGACTTTTTATGTCTTGGAATTGTATACCACATTTTTTCTCTGTATCCAGGATCTACAATTTTTATCCCTTTCTGAGTGGTTGGTATTGCTTGCTGAGCACCATCTAGATCTTCTGGTCTCAGGATCATGAAGGCTGAGGTTCCCATAGTCCATCAGTCCTTTGGCCTAATTGTTTCCATACATCTTTGTCTTTGATTTTCTTCATTCTTCTCTGCTGTGGATGAGGAGAGACTACAGTTGCATCTTAGATGGCTGCTCATGAGCTTTTAAGAATCCAATCACTACTCACCAAAGTAGCATGTAGAACAATGTTGTGGACTATGTTGTGTCAATTGAGCTTCATGTCCCCTGCAACCATGTACCTGAGAACCCTTAAAAGGTGCTTAGTTGTGGCTAAGAAATTATCCTTAGTTTTTCACCTGTTAGCTCTATAATGCATGTGGACTTTGTTTAGCACATACAAATAAGTATGTAGAAATATCGTCTGCCAGACCTATGTATGGTCATCAATATATGCCTGTCTGCCTACCCATACTTGATCTTCTTGTCTGTCTGCCTATGTGTCCACCTATAGATTAATGTTTTCTATTACTGATAATGCAGGAGCTCTGGT
>NW_006922083.1:1162403-1167232 GCF_000298275.1 Orycteropus afer afer | reverse complement strand
GCTGGATCAAATGGTATTTGTATTTCCAACTTTTTAAGGGAGCACAATATTTTCCACAGAGGTTTTACTGCCCCACCAGCAGTGTGTGAAAATTTTGGAAAGGATTTGTGTTCTTCTTTAAATGTTTGGTGAAATTCACCAATAAAGTCATCTGGACCTGCTTTTTTTTTTTTTTTTAATCAATTAATTAACTTGTATAAAGTCGAAATCATGGCACAGTCATTGAAAACAAAGTTGTGATTGGTTCTGGGAGGGTTAGAGTCACAAGGCTCTGGGACATGTTGTATGGTTAAGCTTGTGGCTCTATCATGCCAAACACAGGACAAAATTATATTTTTGATGCAGTGTGATTGAATTGTATCTCTTAAAAGTTATGTTTAAATCCTAATCCCTGTACTGTAAATATGACCCTTTTTGGAAATTGGGATTCCCTTTTGTCATATTATTGACATCAGACTGGAATAAGGTTAGTCTTAAACCTAATCTCTTATGTATGGTGTCTTATGAAAAGAGTAAAATAATGCAGACACACAGAGAGGGAAACACCATGTGATTTTGGAGGAAGGTGAATCTACAAATCTAAGAATAACAAGGATTGCAGGCAGCTACTAAAAGCTGAAAGAGACACAGAAACAACATCCCCTGGCACAAAAGCCCTGAATTTGGATTTATAGCCTCCAGAACTGTGAGGACACAAACTGTTCTTTAAAGCCACCCACTTTTGGTATACTTTTGTTAAGCCAGCACAAGGACGAAGACATGTGATAACCTCTTCATTCTAAAATTTCTTATTGCAGCAGTAAAAGCCGGGGAACTTGCATGTGAGCATTTAGAATTTCATTACATAATGGACTTGTGACAATTGAATAGCTATTTGGACAGAAGTCAATTTACATACACTTTATCACCTAAAATAACTTCAAATACATTGGAGTGTTAAATATTAAAAATGTAATAATCCAAAATCTTAAACAGTCATCACAACCATCATCACCACAGCAGTAGTAGCAACAAATGCAACCAATATAGAAATAAATACTTAACTACATGCTGAAGAGGAAAGGACTCTCAAAACCTTCAAAAGGTAGATAAAAATGATAAATTTGATTTGAAACAAATATTTTTGCAGAAAGTAATCAAATTAAAAGAATGAAAATTTTAAAAAAGCATGTGAGAAAATCTAAAAAGCAAAAGTTAATGTCAAATCAATAAAATTAATATATAACATTATTAAACTAAATAAAACAACATTAAACTTCAGTAAATGTGCCAAAGAATTAAAAATTACATTTTGCAGAATTTGGATTCAGAAACATATATGGAATAATAATGCTCAACTTTACCAGAAATAAAATAAAAACAAATTAAAATGATATACCACATTTAATCTATCCAATTAACGACAACAACAACAACAAAAACCACTTGAAAAGATACTGAGAAAACCATGTGGCTTGCAAGAGTGAAGTGAAATGGACATTTTTGTACTTTGTTGGTGGAAATTTTAGAAGGCAATTTAGTGAAAAGAAAAATTTTTCTTTTTCCTGAGAAAATAATAAAAATATGAAATAAATTCAATTACTAAAATATTACTAGAAGTAGTATTTATAAAAGTGAGAATTTTTATCCTACCTTCATATTCAATGATAATAAAATAGATATCTCTTTTCATACCTTCATGATAGATTATCATGCAGAATTAACATTGTTTAAGTGGAACAAGTAATAAGAATATGATTATCATATAATAAATGAAAAACATAGAAAATTAAATGAGCATTATGATTAGAGTTTTAAAGCACTGGTAGATTAAAAAAAGGGGAAATATTTCAAAATAGTAGTAGTGGTTGTGTTGGTTGGTGGTCCTGTTGATAATCATTTTCTAACACATTCCTGATGTGTTACTGATGAAGACTGAAGAATACAGTGTGCAGTATGGATTACATCTCAATATAAAGAAAACAAAAATCCTCACAACTGGACCTATAAGCAGCATCACAATAAATGGAGAAAAGATTGAAGTTGTCAAAGACTTCACATAGCTTGCTTCTATAATTGACGCCAATGGAAGCAGCAATCAGGACATCAGACGACATATAGCACTGGGTAAGTCAGCTGCAAAGGACCATTTTCAAGTGCTGAGGAGCAAAGATGTCTCCTTGAGGACTAGGTGCACCTGACACAAACCATGGTATTTTCAATCGCCTTGTATGCATGTGAGAGCTGGACAATGAGTAAGGAAGACTGGAGAAGATTTGATTCTTTTGAGTTGTGGTGCTGGTGAAGAATGCTGAAAGTACCATGGACTGCTAAAAGAACTAACAGATCCGTTTTGGAGGAGGTGCAGCCGAAATGCTCCTTGGAAGCGAGAATGGCCAGAATTCGTCTCACCTAATTTGGTAATGTTATCAGAAGGGACCATTCCCTGGAGAAGGATGTCATGCTTGGTAAGGTGGAGGGTCAACAAAAGAGGGGAAGGCCCTCAACGAGATGGTTGACGCAGTGGCTGCGATGACGGGCTCAAGTATAGCAAGGATCATGGAGCTGGCATGGGACCGGTGGTGTTTCATTCTACTGTGCCTAGGGTCGCTATGAGTTGGACACGACTCGACAACACCTAACAACAACAACAACAACAACACATTCCTGTATATATGAACTGCGCTTTAGGTAGAAAGCACAATTTTATTATGGCAAAACAAATGTTTTAAAGTTTAAAACAAGTTTCATGAAAGGAATATATTTAGTTTTGTCTTGTAAAAACTTCATTCTGATTCAATATATTTGGCCTCAAAGAAACAAATAAATAGTGACCTCCATAATTTGAGACTTCTCCTAAATTCCTTGTAATAAGAATCCTAGCCTCACATGATTGAAGAATTAAATACCTTAAAGAAATAGTATCTTAAAGGATTTTCAGAGTTGCCCAGGTAGTCTTTAAAGCACTCCTCTCATTTTATTTGAGAAATATGAATTCTGTACCATGTCTGCATTGTGTAAGTGCCAACTTTGAGAGCACATAGTGTCCTCTCCTCCACTTGAACCTATATAAGTGTGTCCATTTTAAAGTGTCATAGAGTAAATCATGCACAGTATTTTGAATTTGCAGAGAAACCTTCACTGGTGCTGGCAAACACATTACTGCCAAACACTGTGTCCCAGTAAAGGGAGTAGAGAAAGAAAATTGAGGAGTTACCCACTGTAGGGCTTTGGAAAAGAAATGACATATTCAAAATACACACTAATATTCAGGTCTTTTGAAATTTTAAACTTACCAGGGCACATTGACAAGTTTTAATTTGTTCAAATATATGACCATTGAGCAGGATTAAAACTCAGAAGTGTGACAGTATGATTGACAGCAGGTTCCCCTGAAGGGAAGAGTAGATCTGCATTCTAAGAATGGGTAATCCCCAATATACCTTTTGTTCATTCAGCTCCCTGAAAAATCAAAATATTAGAGTTTTTAATAGACTGTATCAAGTCTGAATCAGTTTCTTGATCATGGGTAAAGTGAGTCAGTATAGAGATTAGTTAAAGTCAATGTCACTGTCCATATACATATATATGTATGCATAAAGGACAAATACACCTATATCCTACATATACTATATGCAAGGCACACTCCTGTTAGTAAGTTTAAAGATTATATTTAGTTCCTTAAATAATAGAGTATGGTTGGTTCTTTCTTTCCCCAACATATCAAGTCTCTTCATTGCTATCTAATCCAAGTAAGAAACAGTATTTACTCACTTAGAAAATACAAAACCAACCAACCAAACAAACAAACAAAAAACCCAGTGCCATCGAGTCAATTCTGATTCATAGCTACCGCATTGGGTTTCCAAGGCTGTAAATCTTTATGGAGGTAGATTGTCTCATCTTCCTCCCATGGAGCAACTGGTGGATTTGAACCATAGACCTTCTGGTTTACAGCCAAATGCCTTACCCACTAGGCCACCAGAGCTCCTTTAGAAAATACAAAAGCAGCATTTAATTTCCAAAGTAGTATGCATTGCTAATTACTTTATTCTTATATGCAGGCACATATTTGTTATTTTTATGCTAATCTCTGAAGCATTATCTACATCTCTCATTTGAAAAATAAAAGACAATTTAATACATTAAAGAAGTTATATTCCCCAAGTGGGTGGTTTAAGTTTTGACACTGATTTTTCAAGGTAACAGCAGTAGTAGTAGCACTACATACGTTGGTTTGCCATAATCTGGAACACTGAGCGGTTTATAAATACATTTCCCTGGAGACCTCATTGGCTTATACATTTTTTAAGAGACCTAGCGCCACCAGCAAGTTATCGGCAGTCTCCAGCAACGCAGCTCTTCCATCTGGCCTGGGTTTTGCTACCTCTGTTTGCACATCTCCACGTGTGGATTGCTCTAGGAACTAAAAACTATTCTCCCCTTCATTATTCATGTGGTATACGACGTAATTTACCACCTAACAGATGTCATAGCTAAGTACCCAGGATCGTGTCATAATTCATTCATCTTAAAACAATCTGCTTCCAAAATGCACAGCTTTTTATAAATTGGTAGATTTGGGCTTTTGAGTAATTCCATAAAATACTGTTAGTTTATAACTTTAACTTCTTCCTTGAAACACAATTAGACTTCAGCTTCTTTGTTTTCTGTGTTAGTCACCTACCTTGGTTGCACTTTCAATACCTCTGCCACCGAAAACATTGTCAAGAAAATCTAATTTTTTACCAAAATGCTTATTGAGGTAACTCTGGGGATTATACTAAAAATGAGGTTTTGATGTCTAGACAAATCTGGTGAAATATTATTTCTCTGCCCTTGTAAAGTCG
>NW_006922083.1:1159170-1161158 GCF_000298275.1 Orycteropus afer afer | reverse complement strand
GTGTAACCAACCTATTTCTACTGTGGTTACTTTGCATCATGTCTGCTACATTATAGTCCAGACATAATTTATTTTTACTGGGAATTTCTCATGAACAATTGAACTACTAGTTATCTTCAATTCTTCCCTGTATGCATTTTAATTTTAAAGGATTTTTTAAATTACTACTCCATATGAAACTAATAAATCATTTAATAATGTTCAATAATATTGTAGGCAGAATAAAACCACCCAACCCTCTGCTCCTCAGAGTCCATATTAAAAGCAAAACAAAACATACCACACAAAATTAAGGGAAGGATTGGGATCAAACTGGACTAAACAATAAAACCAAACAAACCAATCCCACTGCCACCGAGTGGATACTGACTCACAGAGACCCTATAGGATAGAGCAGAACTGCCCCATAGGGTTTCCAGGGTTTCCTGTAAATCATTATGGAAGCCAATTGCCTCATTTTTCTCCATGGTGTGGTTGATGGGTTTGAACCTCAGACCTTTTGATTAGCAGACCAAAGTTTTAACCACAGTGCAATAGGAGAATATTTTATTCCCTTGGCTTAACTGTATTATAGGAATATGAAGTCATTCATATATTTTTTTATATGTAATTGAAAAGAAAAATACTTTACTTTGCAGATCCTATTACATTTTCTAATCCCTTTTGCTTGGATTCAGATCTATAACCTGAATAAGCTTAAAAGACAAATTTGCTTGTTATTCTTAGAAACATGTGAGGGAAATCTCAATTCTATTTATGTTGAGGGGCCATTTTATAAATTATCTGTTTCTTCTAACCATAACATTTGCCTGCCATTGAACTGACTCCTTTGGAAGCCACTTTGGTGTATTTGGAGTTACCCTTACTTTGAATAAAAAAGGAAGAAACTTGATTTCAGGAACCTAGAAACTTAATTCCAGAAACCTAAACTGTCTTTAAAGGGATATGTCTTTTTCATAATTGGCAGGATACAATAGCTGCTCTTGAGGTGTTAGCTGAAGGAGGAGAAGCTGCAACCCCCACCGAATAATATCTAGCACAAATCTTGACTAGGGAGAAACAATTCATATGAGAGTTACTCAGTCCACACTCTAACACCTCCATGTGTCTCTAGGCTCAAATTCACATTCTTTCAGAGGGTAGGCAAGCAATATAAATAAGGGACGCAGAGCAGGTGAGTCAAGAGTTTTTGAAGTTAAAGTTTATAAAGAAAAAAAAGAGTTTCTGGGCTGTGTAAATTGTTAATAGTCTTGGCTATTAACTGAAAGTTTGGACACTAGAGTTCATCCAGAGGGGTTCAGAAGAAGGTCTAGCAATCTAATTCTGGAAAATCAGCCCTTGAAAACCCTATGGAGCACAGTGGTTCTCTTACACACATAAGAGTGGCAAGTTTTTCCTTATTTTGGTTGACCTCAATCACTCTGTGAGAATACGACAATTTTTTCTTGCCTGGACCCTGACTGCTTTGTTGTTTTTCTTGTTAGGTGCTGTCACATTAATTCCAAGTCATAGTGACACATTTTCCAACAGAACAAAACACTGCCCTGTCCTGCACCATCCTCATCATACTTGCTATGCTTGATCCTATCGTTGCAGCCACTGTATCAGTCCTTGTTATTGAGGGTCTTCCTCCTTTTCTCTGACCCTCCACTTTACCAAGCATGATCTCTTTCTTCAGGGATGGTCCCTTCTGAACATGTGAACAAAGTAGGGGAGACAAAATCTGGCCATTCTTGCTTCTAAGGAGCATTCTGAATGCACTTCCTCCAGGATAGATTTTTTCATTCTTCTGGAAGTCCATGCTATTTTCAGTATTCTTCGCCAACAGCACAATTCAAAGGTTTCAATTCTTCTTTGCTCTTCCTTATTCATTGTCCAGCTTTCACATACATATCAGGCGATTGAACATACCATGGCTTGGGTTAAGCACACCTTTGTCTTCAAAGTGAAATCTTTGTACTTCAACACTTTAAAGAGAGAGGTCTTTT
>NW_006922083.1:1156198-1157270 GCF_000298275.1 Orycteropus afer afer | reverse complement strand
AATTTCCTTATAGTAATTGGCTATGTCTGCTCGAGCTGCTCTTTGAAATCAGCTCTTTTATCTTGTCATTTCTTCCATTTGCTTTAGCTACTCTCTACTCAAGGGCAAGTTTCATAGTCTCTTCTGTCATCCATTTTGGTCTTCTCTTCTTTTTTTGTCTTTTTAGTGACCTCTTGCTTTCTTCTGTATGATGTTCTTGATGTCATCCCCCAATTCTTCTGGTTTTGGTCATTGGTGTTCAATTCATCAAATTTATTCTTTATATGATCTCTAAATTCAGGAGAGATATACTCAAGATCATATTTTGGGTCTCGTGGGTTTGTTTTAATTGTCTTTAACTTCAAGTTGAACTTGCATGTGAGCAGTTGATGGGTTGTTCCACAATTAGCCCCTGGCCTGGTTTTGGCTGAAGATATTGAGCTTTTCCATCGTCTCTTGCCACAGATGTAGTCAGTCTGATTCCCATGTGTTCCAGCTGGCGAAATCCACATGCGTAGCCACCATCTGTGTTGTTGGAAAAAGGTATTTGCAACGAATAAGTCGTTGGTCTTAAAAAATTCTATCATGCAATTTCCAGCATTATCTCTGTCACCAAGCCCAAATTTTTGAACTACTGGTGATTCTTTGTTCCAACTTTTGCATTCCAGTCATCAGTGATGTGATAATTAACACATACTGATTGCACATTTGGTCAATTTCAGACTGCAGAAATTGATAAAAATCTTTAATTTCCTTATCTTTGGCTTTGGTGCTTGGTGCATAAATTTAAATAATAGTCACATCAACTGGTCTTCCTTGTAGGCATATGGATATTATCCTATCACTGACAGCATTGTACTTCAGGACAGATCCTGAAACATCCTCTGTGATGATGAATGCCATGCCATTCCTCTTCAAATTGTCTTTCCCGGCATAGTAGAATTCATAGTTGTCTGATTCAGAATGGCCAAAATGAATCCATTTCAGCTCACTAATGCTTAGGATATCAATCTTTATGTGTTCCATTTCGTTTCTGACAACTTCTAATTTTCCTAGATTCATGTTGTTGTTGTTGTTGTTGTTGTTAAGTGCC
>NW_006922083.1:1150552-1152569 GCF_000298275.1 Orycteropus afer afer | reverse complement strand
CGTTGTCTCTCTTCACCTGTAACCCTGGGGCTGACTGCTCTTCCATCCAGTTTCAAGGCTTTTATCCCCTTTCTCTTGCTCTTCCGGCCTGCTACTCTGGGCGGGCCTAAGTTTCCCCTCCTCACCTAATCCCTAGATTCATACTTTGTACATTTCATGTTCCAATAATTAATGGAAATTTGCAGCTGTTTCTCCTCAATTTGATTCGTGTTACGTCAGCAAATGGAGATCTTGAAAACTTTACCTTGTCCATATCAGTAAGTTTGGTCCCACTTTGATGATGCAGCTCTTTCTCAGTGGTATCTGAGAGCCTTCCAACCTAAGTGGCTCATCCTCCTGCTCTGTATTGGACAATGTTTCTGGGCTATTCATAAAGTTGTGCAGTGATGTATCAGACAGTGTTTTTCTACTTTTCATAAGGTTTTCCCTGGCCAATTCTTTGAGAAGTGTATGGCCTCGTCCTTCTTCTTAGTCTGTCTTAGTCTGTAAGCCATGCTGAAACCTGTGCAACATTTGCACCCCACTGGGTTTGAAACACTGGTGCAACAGCCTCAAGCCTCACAGCAACACATCACCACATCACCACAGTAGGACAAACTGACAGACAAGTTTGTCTCCCTTAGCTGTTCAAAACCTTTCAACCTCCCCTTATCTGGATCCCTGCCAGTGCCTCCTCTCTCTTTCCCAACCCCCCTGGCCTTTTTTCTCCTTTCCCCCATTTGCCCACCTGCTGCTTGTGGGGCATGGCCTGGGTTTCCTCCCCTTACCTGGATCCCTGCTGCTGCCTCCTCACTCTATCCCAGTCCCCCTGGCCGTTTTTTTTACCTAGAGCAGTAAAAATCTGATTTCTTAACTGTTGTTTCCACAGGTGTTGCTTGTGAATCTAAATGATATGAAATCTTTGACAACTTCATTCTTTTCTCCATTCATCATCATGTTGCTTATTGGTCCAGTTGTGAGGATTTTTGTTTGCTTTTTGTTGAGGTGTACTTGACTGCTGTAAGTTTTTATTTAAAATGATTTAATATCTCCTCTTCACTTTCCTTAAATCCTATTGAGAGGCTAGTAAAATAATAGTGAAAGGACAGCAAAATAGTAATGCATAGAATGCCTGGATATCCAATGAAGGTGACAGCAGTAGAAAAGTGCAATGAGAAAACTCCAGATTGGTAGTGAAAAATCAGCTGATGTGAATACTATGCAAGCTTATGTAGGTGACTTCCAAACCAATTGATTTTTTCCAAACAAAAGCTTAGAATAATCTTATTCTCAGAGAGAGCAGAGGCTGGATATGTATTCATCAGTGAGATTGGTCAAGCTACTAACAGGGTAAGACATATAAAGCGGTTCTCCTATTTTTGGGAATGGTTCTCAAGAATAAACTGAGTATGGCCCTCTGACAAAGGAGTTTTGACTGTAGGCAAGAGAATCAAGACAGTCCCCAGGTTATAAGTTGAAGAGAGATCTACTTAGAATAGCTCTCTTGATGTTGTGCCTATAGTCTGAGAAGTAAAATAGATAGTTTTCAAAAATATTCAGAGAATATGAAATTTATATGCTTAATTATCAGCAAAACAAAATTCATCTATTTATTATATAATGAAAAAAGTAAAAATGGAAGTTGAAAATGAATTATTCAGATAAATATAACATGATCTTTTAATTTAGTTTATTTGAATCTATTACTTGTATTTTCTCTGTTCACGCATTATATGAACATACAGGCATATATCTACTGGAAAAAATTACTTTCTAGATTCCCTGAAACTTTACAGCATTGTTGGTAGTCAAGAATGATTTTCTTAATATTAATGTAGAGTACATAAAGTTAGGATAATGGAAAAATGTGTGTGTGTGTGTGTGTGCACTACTCAAAGTAAATCTACACTGCTGAAAGCCATAGAATGGTGTCCACATGGTGTTTTCCTTCTTTTCATTAACAACTTTCTTTTTAATTGTACTTTGCTCTGGAAATAATGCCTACAATGTAAACAGTTAGTCTTCTAGTGCTTACATG
>NW_006922083.1:1147867-1149757 GCF_000298275.1 Orycteropus afer afer | reverse complement strand
GAATGCCCAACCTTCCTTCCGAGGAGTGGCTGGTGGGTTTGAGCTGCCAGCCTTTTGGTTAGCAGTTAATGCCTTAACCCCTATGCCACCAGAAGGAAGGCTGGGCAACCTACTTCCGTAGTGATACTGCCTTGGAAACCCAAGGAGGGGTTACTATGAGTCGGGTCGGACTCCACAGCACATTACAACAACAACAGTATTTGCATATAACCTTTGCACATCCTTCTATATATATATTTTTTCAATCATCTCTAGATTACTTGTAGTGTCTAATGCAATATAAATGTTATGTAAATAGCATTTTATGCTCCCTTCTAGCCTATGCAGTATTGCTTTGACCATTTATTTCATTTTTTTTTCTTCCCATCAAAATATTTTCATTTACAGTTGAATCCACAGATGCGTAATCTGCCCATATGCAGGGTCAAGTATGCATCACTTAACATCCTTGATGGATTTTGTGAAATAGAATGTTATGTGATTTGGACATTTTGTGAAAAGTATATTAAAATCTTGTGGGAGTCTCCTTCTGGTTGTCCTTGTTACTACTGCTGCTCCTGCTACTAGAGCTGCTGGTGGAGGCCAGAGGAATGGGCAGTGCCTACTCAGCTGCAGGAGCAGAGCAAGAGGAAGAGAGTGATGAGGGAATCGAATATGCCCAGTCTCATCTGCTGTTTTGCCACCCAGACAAAGCCCAAAAGCCCACACTTAGAGCCATATACTCTGCCTTACCTGCCTGCATCTCACTCGGAGTCCAGAGTACAAGAGACTGGATTTGGAGTCTTTAAAACTATTATAACTCAAAAGCCAAATACACTCCCAAGAAATTGATTCCTACATATAGAGACCCCATTGGGTTACCATTGGGGTTCCAAGGCTAAAAATCTTTACAAAAGCAGACTGCTTCATCTTTCTTATATGGAGCAGTTGGTGAGTTCGAAGCACAGACTCTTTGGCTAGCAGCCAAATGCCATAACTACTATACCACCAGAACTCCTTTTTAAAAAATTATTAGAAGGAAATAATAAATAAATAAATAAATAAATAAAAGGAGAGCTGTTTTCCCTTAAAAGAAGACACACACACACACACACACACACACCAAAAACAAAATAAAAACAAAAAACCTTGTGGGATCACAGATGTATATGTGATAAGAGAATGTCCGAGCAGACATTAAGTGCAACATACCTATACATCTTGTTTCGTAGGTGTCTGGGTTATGCATTTTGGAAATGGTAGGCTATGTATTCATTCAAGAGAAGTTTCTAAAATAGTATCGTTTGGAGATGTTTACTTCATTGGATAAATAAACCTAATTCTTTTCTCAATCCCTACAAATAACCCTCAGGTCATCAACGATATCAATCCTTAGTCTTTCTTCAGTCATGTGAGGAACATATTAGTTATCTAACCTTTATGGAGATAATGCCACTAAATCCTGAAAGAGGACTTTTGTATCAGTTTTCCTGAGTGTGTCTTTGGGGTTTCTGACTTGTTAAGAACTTTCCAAAAATTGTTTCTCTGGCACAGGCTTTAAGTAAACTTTGGCTTTATTAGGTCTCAAATATCCTTTCATGTTTTTAAGCCCAGAATGAGCATTCAAATTTTGTTAACCTTTTAGGTCATGAAGCTAATGAATTAACTTCCTAGGTTAAGTGGACAAAGTAATTCCAAACTAATAATTTGATTTTCTCTAACTTAATTTCTATTAAGAAACAAATCTATTTGCAAAAAGAAAAATAATTCCGAATTTTTTTTTAAATCTCAACCACCGCTCGAACCAGAGTTGGTATTTATTTTTAATTTTTTTTTGTTGATCTAATCTTATTTCTTGGGAGCTCTGGTAGCATAGTGGCTAAGGCACTTGACTGCTAACCAGAAGGCTGG
>NW_006922083.1:1145662-1147402 GCF_000298275.1 Orycteropus afer afer | reverse complement strand
AGCATAATATCCTTCTCCAGGGAATGGTCCCTCTGACAACATGATTGAGTTAGACTGGGTTCTCTAGAGAAGCAAAACCAATAAAGCTTATAGAGAGAGAGAAAGAGAAATTTATCTTAGGAAAATGGCTGATACACATATAGAAGCTGGCAAGTCCCAAGTTCTTGGATCAAATGTCAAGATGGACTCACACAGCTGTAGGGGCTGACAAGCTCAAGGTTGGCAGGCAGTATACTGGCTGTTGACTCCAACAAATGACAAATCCAAGATCTCTAGGCCAAATGGTGAATTGTTCATTCACGGACTGTTGTAGGCAGCACAACAGAATCCCGATCCACAGAAGAATGTTTCTTTTCCCAGAATGTCTATAAATATACTGGAAGCAGGCCACACCCTTAGGGAAACTCCCTTTCAATGGATTGGCTGCTCAAAATATACACATCTCATCCTATCATGGGAACAATCCACATCACAATTGTGTAAACCACACAGAATTGTGGTCCAGCCTTGTTGGCACACAGCTCCAACTATCACAATGACCAAGTAGTTGAGATGGTATCTGGCCTTTCTCGCTTCCAAGGAACATTCAGGCTGCACTTCTTCCAGGGCAGATTTGTTAGTTCTTCTGGCAGTCCATGGTACTTTTAGTATTCTACACCAACACTACAAGTCAAAAGACTCTTCTTGAGTCTTCCTTATTCATTATCCAGCTTTCACATGTATATGAGGCGGTTGCAAATATCATGGCTTGGGTTAGGAACCCCTTAGTCATCAAAGAGACATCTTTGCTCTTCAGCACTTTAAAGAGGTCTTTTGCAGCAGATTTGCCCAGCGCAGTGAGTCGTGTGATTTCTTGACTGCTGCTTCCATTGGTGTTAATCATGGAACCAAGTGATATGAAATCTTTGACAACTTTAATCTTTTCTCCATGCTGCTTATTGCCCACTTGTGTGGATTTTTGTTTCCTTTATGTTGAGGGGTAATCTGTACTGTAGACTTTAATCTTCATCAATAAGTGCTTCAAGTCATCTTCACTTTCAAGCAAAGTTGTGTCATCTGCATTTCGCAGGTTGCTAATGACTCTTCCTCCAATCTTCTTTATATAGTCCAGCTTCTCGCATTGTTTGCTCAATATACAAATTTAATAAGTATGGTGAAAGAATATAGCCCTGACTCACTCCCTTCCTGGATGTTTGCAGGTGTTTCTTCTCATTTTGAGTCATGCCACCTAAGCAAATTGAGGTCCTGAAAACTCTACGCCATCCACATCATTAAAGTCAGCTCTGCTCTGAGGAGGGAGCTCTGGTGGCGTAGTACCTAAGGCATTTCACTGCTAATGGGAAGGCTGGCAGTTCAAACCCACCAGCCACTCCCCGGAAGGAAGGTTGGACAATCTACTTCCTCAGTGATACTGCCTCGGAAACCCAAGGAGGGGTCGCTATGGGTCGGATCCAACTCCATGGCAATGGTTGCATTATTTGGTTGCTGCTCTGAGGAGGCAGTTCTTTTCCAGTCATGTTTTGAATGTCTTCTGAACTGATGGGCTTACTTTCCAGCATTATAGCAGACAATATTTCATTGTCTATTGATAATGTTTTATGATAATGTTTATGCTACTCATTAGACAGTGCTTCACTGCTATTCATAATGTTTTCACTGGCCAATTTTTTGAGAAGTAGATGGTCCTTTCTTTCTTCCAAGTCTGTTTTAGTCTGGAAGCTCCCCTGAAACCTGTCCACC
>NW_006922083.1:1110145-1110667 GCF_000298275.1 Orycteropus afer afer | reverse complement strand
AGGAGCAAGGATGTCTCCTTGAGGACTAAGGTGTGCCTGACACAAGCCATGATATTTCCAATTGCCTTGTATGCATGTGAGAGTTGGACAGTATATAAGGTAGACCGAAGAAGAGTTGATGCTTTTGAGTTGTGGTGCTGGCGAAGAATGCTGAAAGTACTATGGACTGCTGAAAGAACTAACAGGTCTGTCCTGGAGGAATTCCACTGAAAATGCTCCTTGGAAGTGAGAATGGCCAGACTTCATCTCACCTACTTTCTGTTATGGTGTCAGAAAGGACCACACCCTGGAGAAGGATGTCATGCTTGATAGGGTGGAGGGTTGACCAAAGAGGGGAAAGCCTTCAATGAGATGGATTGACATGGTGGATGCGATGATTTGCTCAAGTATAGCAAGGATCATGGAACTGGTGAGGGATTGGGCAATGTTTTGTTCTGCTGTGCATGGGGTTGCTATGAGTCGGAAATGACTCTATGGCACCTAACAACAGCAACTTGGCTAAGCCATAGTGCTCATTTTTTT
>NW_006922083.1:1093220-1107796 GCF_000298275.1 Orycteropus afer afer | reverse complement strand
CATGGGATGTTCTTCCATTTATGTAGATCTCTTATGGTTTCATAGTTTTTTATAGTTTTCTATGTACAGGTCTTTTGTGTCCCTGGAAGATTTATTCCCGAGTATTTTATTTTCTTTGTAGCTATTGTAAATGGTATTGAGGCGGTTTCCTCAAGAGGCAATAATTTAGCCTCTAGACTGTAACATAGGTATCCTGCTGGAATTGTGAGCCAATTTCTTAAAATAAATCTCTCTCTATTCTGTTGGTTTTATTTATTTGCAGAATCCTGAGTAATACAAGCATGCATGCTAGCTCTCATTTTTTGAAAAACCTGTACTAACACCATATGTATCTGTATATATATGTATACACCCATGTATATATATGCACATATATATGTACAATTTTATAATATGGAAGAAGATGTGAAATTACACATACTAAATTGTTAATATTAATTATCTTGAAGGCAAGAGAAGCAAAGAGGAAGTAAGTGGGTAGAATAGTATATACTGAGAAAGCTCTAACATACATGATCTCATTTATATATTAATGTGAAATCATACATATGTGTCTGAAAAAAAACAAACTCATTGCCGTTGAGTTGGATCCAATTCATAGCGACCCTGCCTTGGTTTTCTGAGGCAGTATCACTATGGAAATAGATTGCTCAATCTTCCTTCCAAGGAGTGGTTGGGGGTTTTGAACCACCAACCTTCTGGTTAGCAGTCAAATGCCTTAGGCACTACGCAACACAGAGCTCCCATACATATGTGTATGCATACCAAATTTTAAATAAAGTTCATAGAAACAAAGAATAAAAGTTATGATAGATATTTATATTGTTAATGAATGCCATCAAATATGCTAAATACATGTTTAAGCATCTTAAATTAATCATAGAAATTTAATATCACATATCCTTACTATTTATTTGGTCATCATTAGCTGAAAGGCCAGAAGTTCTAATCTACCAGCCTCTCTGTGGAAGAAACATGTGGCAGTCTGGCTATATAAAGATTTTCAAAGCCTTGGAAACTATGTGGGGCAGTTCTACTCTGTCCTCTCTGGTCGCAATGAGTTGGAATTGACTTGATGGTGACATATTTTTTTTCAGGTTTTTGGGTTGGCAGAAAAACCTTGACATATCAATAGGTATTTAAAGGAAATTGGCATGCACTGAAGCTTTACTAAAGCTCCAGCTTTGGAATTCATAGTACAGGAATAGGCCTCCAGAAGGCTTGAAGCCCAGACCCATGAGTAATGAGAGATAGTAAATTGAAGAAAATGTCCTTAGATTTTCCTTTTTTAATTCAATAAATTCTCAGGAATGCACTGTGGCTGTTACCAGTCACTTGCATTTGATGAGCAGGCAGCCACATAGACTGGGTGTCGAGGACGTCTAAAAGGAGCCAAGAGGTTTAAAGCCCCCTGAGCACAGAAGGGAGAAAGCTTTTTAGAATAACCAGATGGAATGTTCATTCTAATCTGATTATCTCATTGGCAATTGGGCTCTGAAAAGTCATGGGTGTTTGACCCTCTAACTTGAAATATGTTCGTTAATTCTGATTATTTCCCCATCGCAAATCCAGTGTTATCTCTCAGTGGAACTTGTATTATTTGCTTGTGTGTGTTGGTGTCTTGCCCTTCTGTCATTATTGCATGTTATAGAACTGCCTTATATCTATTTATTCAATTACTATCTGTTGAATTCTTACCAAAGGCCAGACATTAAGTGTAAACTTGTATTGGGGCAGATTTTTCTTTTTCTTTTCCTTCTTTTTTTTTTTTTTTTTGTTACTTTAGTACATGTACTCAGGAAAAACTTCAAGACATGCTTGCCTACCTTTGTAATAATAATAGCTTCCTGTTAAGACTTCCTACAATGAATGCACTAAGAAAGTGCTACATTTTGTAGTGTGGTAGAGTGACTTACACTGCATTCTGTACAACAATAAATACAGTAGAAAGGTTCTAGTGCATTTGATAATATCTGGCCAGCTTACCCATAATAACTTTGACTTCATTGTGGAAGAAGAGCCTTCTATGCAAGGCATAAAATGCAATTGATTTTTATGAAATAAGATGCTATGAAGAAGAAATGCATTAAGTGTACCGTATCACAATAATTCCACTTTGTAAGCTAAATGGCTTTTGGAACATTGTTGAAAATGCTGTCACTATTCTAAGCATACATAAAGGAGCAAGATAAGGCCAATAATTTAAAAGTCAATGCTATTCCTATTCAAAGATTTATTTCCACAATTAATATAGCATTTTTTTCCCTCAGTGTCAGTTAAAAATAAAATTTAAAATAGCTTTAGAAGATATGATCAGGCACTGTGCAATAAAAAGCTATGTTGATTCTGCAAATATTCTTCATCGAATGCTGGTGGTGCTACTATCTTTAACTTCCACTTAAGGTATATATAAATATTATAAAACATGTTATGTTTATTTGAAATGATACACTTTTGTTTGGGCTCCATTTGTCAAAGTATTTTAAAGTTTGTTTATTTCAGGAAGACTGATAAGTTAAATATATTAAACATTTCTAAAGTAATGATATATGAATGTAGACAGGAAAAAAAGGCATCCAATCTCTGAAACAGAAATGCTCTGCCCCTCTAACTTGAAATATGCTATGGTCTTTTGTATACAAATTACATTATCTGTATACAAATCCAGTATTAACTTCTTACCTCTCTCAATGGAACTTATATCCTTTGCCTTTGTCTGTCAGTGTCTTATTCTTGTGTCGTTATTGCACATGATAGAGCACTACATCATTTCCGTATATTCAACAGCTCTCAGTTGAATGCTTAGGCAGGCCTGGCACCATGCTAGATGGTGCTTTTTAAGTCAGATAATAATTTACTAGGAATTTGCTAAGGTGGATTAATGCCTGCAACAAAAGTTCTTAAACTTTTTCTGTACCAACATACTTGAACATGATAGTATGTTGTTGTTAGGTGCTGTTGAGTTGATTCTGACTCATAATGAGCCCGTATACAATAGAACAAGCACTGCCTGGTCCTGCATCACCCTCAAAATTGTTGCTATGCTTGCACCCATTGTTGCAGCCACTGTGTCATTCCATCTCTTTGGGGGGTCTGCCTCTTTTTCGCTGACCCTATGCTTTATAAATCATGATATCTTTCTCCAGGAACACATCAGGCACATCTTCGTCTTCAAAGTTACATCTTTTTAGTCTTTATTCATTTATTTTTTAACACTTTAAAGAGGTCCTTTGCAGCAGATTGCCCAATGCAATATGTCATTTGATTTCTTGATTGCTGCTTCCGTTGTTGATTATGGATCTAAGTAAAATGAAATAATTGCCAACTTCAATCTTTTGTCTATTTATCAGGATGTTGCTTACTGGTTCAGTTGTGAGGATTTTTGTTTTCTTTATATTGAGCTGTAATCCATACTAAAGGTTATCATCTTCGATCTTCATAAGTAGGTGGTTCTAGTCCTACTCACTTTCAACAAGTAATGTTGTATCATCTGCATATTGTAGTTTGTTAATGAATCTTTCTCTAATTCTGATGCTTTGTTCCTTTTCCTATAGTCCAATTTCTTGGATTATTTGCTAAGAATACAGATTGCATAAGTATGGTAAAAGGATACAACCTTGACACACATCTTTCCTGATTTTAAAATACACAGCTTCTCCTTTCCCCTTGTTCTGTTCATATGACTATTTCTTGGTCTATGGATAGGTTCTACATGGGCATAACTAAATTTCTTGAAATTTCCATTTCTCACAATGGTGTCCATAATTTGTTATGATCCACACAGTCTAATGCCTTTGCATAGTCAATAAAACACAGGTAAATGTCTTTCTGGCATTCCCTGCTTTCAGTCAAGATACATCTGATATCAGAAGTGATATCCCTCTTTCCATATCTGGATCTGAATCTGGCTTAAATTTCTGGCAGTTCTTTGTCAGTGTACTGCTCCAACTACTTTTGAATTATCTTTAGCAAAATTTTACTCGCATGTGATATTAATGACATTGTTCAATAACATCTGCATTCTATTGGATCACCTTTCTTTGGAACAGGGAAAGATATGGATTTCTTCCAGTCAGTTGGCCAGGCAGATGTCCTCCAAATTTTTTGACACAGACAATTTAGGGCTTCTAGCATTGCATCTATTTTTTTCAAACATCTCAATCGATATTCTATCAATTCCTGGGCCTTGCTTTGCACTAATGCCTTCAGTGCAACTTGGACTTATTCTTTCACTATCATTGGTGCTTGATCTGAAAGGATTGGATGTCATCCAATTCTTTTTAGTAAAGCGATTCTGTGCATTTTTTCCATCTTAGTTTCATACTTTCTGTGTCTTTCAACAATTTACCCATAGAGTCTTTCGATATTGCAACTTGAGGGCTGAAATTTTTCCTCAATTCTTTTAGCTTGAGAAATGCTGAATGTGTTCTTCCCTTTTGGTTTTATAACTCCAGTTTTTTGCTTGTTTTGTCTTAATACTTTGTTTTGTCTTCTTGAGCCACTCTTTGAAATCTTCTGTTCAGTTATTTTATATCTTCTTTTCTTCTATCTACTTCTCCTACTCTGTATTCAAAAACAAGTTTCAGAATGTCTCCTGACATCCATTGTGGACTTTCCTTCCTGTCTTTTTAATGACATTGTGCTTTCTTCATGTATAATATCCTTGATGGCATCTCACAACCTGTATGGTCATTAGTGTTCAATGAAAAAATCTATTCTTGAGATGGTCTCTAAATTCAGGTGACATATACTCAAGGTCATATTGGCTCTTGTGAACTTGTTTCAATTTTCTTCAGCTTCAGCTTGAATTTGTATATGATTAGTTGATTATCGGTTCTGCAATCTGCACCTGGCATGGTTCTAACTGATGATAATGAGCTTTTCCTTTGTTTCTTTCCACAGATGTACATGATTTGATTGCTGTGTATTCCATTGTGTGAGATCTACATTTACAGACACTGTTTATGTTGTTGAAAAAAGATATTTGCAATGAATAGTTTGTTGTTGTTGTTGTTAGGTGCCATCGAGTTATCTCCAACTCATAGTGACCTTATGTACAACAGAACAAAACACTGCCTGGTCTTGTGCCAGCCTCACTATTCTTGCTATACCTGAACCCATTGTTGCAGCCACTGTGTCAACCCACCTTGTTGAGGGCCTTTCCCTTTTTTGTTGACCCTCCACTTCACCAAGCATGATATCCCTCTCCAGAAAATGGTTCCTTCTGACAACATGACTAAAGTAGGTGAGATGAAGTTCAGGCATTCTCGCTTCCAAGGAACATTCCAGTTGCACTTCCTAACGTATTTGTTAGTTCTTTTAGCAGTCTGTCGTACTTTCAGAATTCTTTGCCAACACCACAACTCAAAAGCATCAACTCTTCTTTGGGCTTCCTTATTCATTGTCCACTTCTCACATGCATATGAGGCGATTGAAAATACCATGGCTTGGGTTAGGCACAACTTAGTCTTCAAGGAGATATCTTTGCTCTTCATCACTTGAAAGAGGTCTTTTGCAGCAGATCTGCCCAATGCAATACGTTGTCTGATGTCTTGACTGCTGCTTCCATTGGTGTTACTCTTACAAAATGCTATTATTTGTTCTCTAGTTTTGTGTCTGTCACTAAGGTCATGTTTTTCATGTAGTGATCCTTTCTCTTTTTTTTTCAACTTTTGCATTCTAATCACTAATAATTATCAATATATCTTGATTACATACTTGGTCAATTTCAGACTGCAGAAGTTGGTAAAAATCATCAATTTCCTCATTTTTGACATTAGTGGTTGGTCAGTAAATTGAATAATTGCATCAACTAGTCTTTCTTATAGGTGTATGGATATTATCATATACTGACAGTGTTGTACTTCGATATTAACCTTGAAATGTTCTTTCTGATCATGAATGCAATGACATTTCTCTTCAATTTGTTATTGCTGGCACAGCAGACCATGTGATTTTCTGATTTCAAATGGGCAGTACCAGTCCATTTCAGCTTATTAATGCTTAGGAATTAGATTTTTATGTATTTCATTTCAATTTTGACAACTCCAAATTTTCCTAGATTCATACTTCATGCATTCTATGTTCTCATTCTTAACGAATATTTGCAGCTGTTTCTTCTCATTTTAATTCATGCCAAATCAGCAAATGAAGGTCCTGAAATTTTACTCCATATTTGTCTTTAAGGGAGCTCTGATGGCATAGTGTTTAAGGCATTTGACAGCTTAACAGAAGGCTGGTAGTTCAAACCCACCAGCCACTCCTCTGAAGGAAGTTTGGACAATCTACTTCCATAGTGATACTGCCTCAGAAATCCAAGGAGGGGTTGCTATGAGTCAGATCTGACTCCATGGCAGTGAGTTTGGCATTTTGATTTATGCCATTAAGGTCAACTCTACTTTGAGGAGGGAGCTCTTCTCCAGTAATATTTTGAGTGCTTTCAAACCTGAAGGCCTCATCTTCCAGCACTATATCAGACAATATTCCACTGCTATTCATAAGGTTTTCACTAGTCAAAATTTGGAAGTAAATTGCCAGGTCCTCCTTCCTTGTCTCTTTTAGTCTGCAGGCCCCACTGAAAACTATCCATTATGGGTCATCCTGGTGGTATTTGTAGTACTGGTAGCATAGCTTCTATCATCACAGCAATATGCATGCCACCACAGCACAGCAAACTGACAGATGAGTGGTAGAACTAGATAGTATCTTACATTAACAACAAGGAGCTCTGGTAGCATAGTGCCTAAGGCACTTGACTGCTCATCAGAAGGCTGGCGGTTCAAACCCACCAGCCACTCCTCGGAAGGAAGGTTGGGCAATCCTACTTCCATAGTGATACTGCCTCGGAAACCCAGGAGGGGTCGCTATGAGTTGGGGCTGACTTGACGGCAAACAGCAACAACAACAACAACATTAACAATAAGGGCTCATTTGGACAATGAACCTGTATATTGAGGAAATTATATAGACTACAAACCAACTGCCCAGTTAACTATTCATCCCATGTAAAAGAGACAATTCTAAAATATTCCCCTGGTGGATTTGAGAATCATTGCAAAGCTGTTGAAACTATGTGCAAGACTCTCAGATATAATATATATATATATATATATATATATATATATATATTTTAGGATGATCATAAGTAAAGTGATAGACTTATTTTGTATATGATATCTAGATACTCAGTAAATATATGATTGAATGAAAGAAGGAATGAAAGAGAGATGCTTTTTAATATCACTGACTTCCTTTTATGGCAAAGAAGTACATATTGCCTTGTTATTAACACATGTAATCCATGCCAAATAGAGCTTCTTATAGGCTTTTAGAAAACATATTTTGTAATATTATTATAATTCAAACATAATCATATCTTTTCTCCCTGTTATTCACTTCTGAAAATCTATTCTATTAAAGGAATATCCCCATATTCCTAATACAATGATATCCAAAACTGTTCCTTTCAATGCTATTTATAAAATATAGAGACACACTAAGTGACTATGTTTGGTAAAAAACATTGCACTTCTGCACAATATAGCATTATTCATATAATAGAAAATAATGAATTAAATTTAAACTAATTCACTTGAAGAAGTTTCCTCAAGTTATTTCTAGGAGAAAAAAGCAATGATACAATGAAACATCTAACATAATATTTTTACAACAATTAGTTGAAAAATTCTCATATATATTTGCAAATGATTATATAAATATAAAAATATGGCAAAGGTAAACAAACCCTAATATGAATTATCTATAAGTGATTTGAAAAATAGTTGTGTGGATGTAGGTGAGAAAATGTTAACAAAATTAAAAACTAATGAGCACTAAAACAAAACCACTGCATACATGATATGATCTCATATATGTAGAATTAGATTATGTATCTCTCTATCTATCTGTCTATTTATCTACCTTCCTACCTACCTAACCATCTATGATAATGCAAGAAAGTTTGGTCACCAAATTCTAATGATCACTATCTTAGAGTGGCAACATTACAGTGCATTATTTACTTTCTTTTTATACCTTTATGTATGGTTTGAATTTTTTACATTGTTTACATTATTGCAATTAAAATTATCAAGGGGAAATAATAAAACTATGTTCTTTCTTAAAATTATAGGCTTAGGGTGAATTCCTTCCTGGCACTTAGGGAAAAATAATTTCTCCACACTACTGAAAAACCAATCACCAATTAGAGAACTTAACTATCATCTTATCTATTGATCAAACAATTAAATGTGTGTGTGTATGTATATGTCTGTGAGAAACATATGTCTTTTAAAAATATTTTATCCTCTAATGTTGCTCTATTTTTTTTTTTCCTTGAGTGTCATATATTTAAAACATTGTTGTTGTTATTTGCCATTGAGACGGACCTGACTCATAGGAACCCCTCTTGGATTTCTGAGGCAGTATCACTACAGAAGTAGATTGCCCAACCTTCCTTCCAAGGAGTGGTTGGTGGGTTTGAACTGTCAGCCTTCTGGTTAGCGGTCAAGTGCCTTAGGCACTACGCTACCAGAGCTCTTATTTAAAACATTACAGAAACAGAAATTACTAATGGAAGATTAAACTATTTCCTAAAAGCTAATCTAAACACTGAAAGAATATTCAGACCAAATTGATTTCAGTAATTCTCCCTTTACCTGAGGTAGCCTGGACTCCAGTAGAGAGTGCCTCTGATGAAGGAAGAAGCTAAGGGAAGAATTTTGTTTTTGAGTAAATCCCTTCAAGCCAACTCATAATGTCTATTCCATTTTATTCAGCCTTTCCTCATTGATTTAACATTCAGTTTTCTTTTAGTCAGGATAGATTTTCCTCTTCAGATTTGTTGGATTACAGAATAAATGAGTCCCTTATTTATGATGGCAAGGGTGTTTGAAAGCTCTGATTCAGGTTCACTTCACCACCCAACCCAAGCTATGGGTAGCCACTTTCAAGCAATATGTACAACTGGCACCATGGTGTACCAGAAAGCCTTGCTACCAAAAATCAGGCAGAATTTATTTCAAATCCCTATCCAACACCCACCCCGAAATAGCTGTGGATATCAGTAAATTATTTACATTTCCAGAGTCATAGCTTCTTAATTTATAAAGGGGTTACAGCAACTCCTACTCTCGAAATAGAAGAGTCTCTGTAAACTGTAGTAAACTGTTATCTACAAGAATCTAGTCCAATCTTGGCCTTTCATAACCATTCAGTAAATGATTATCACTATTGTTATTAGTTTTATATATTTCTCTATATCCTTGGTGAGGAGCTCTGGTAGCATAGTGCCTAAGGCACTTGACATGCTCACCAGAAGGCTGGCGGTTCAAACCCACCAGCCACTCCTTGGAAGGAAGGTTGGGCAATCTACTTCCGTAGTGATACTGCCTCGGAAACCCAACGAGGGGTCGCTATGAGTCGGGGCCGACTCGACGGCAAAAAACAACAACAACAAACATATCCTTACAATGTGTTGGTGTCACAGAAAAGTATTGTATCTATAGTTATGTATATGAGCATCAATTATATTAAAAGAAGAGTAATATTTGTTAGCTACTTTAATAAATTCCTGTGTATCATAATATGTTAGCATAATCTTCTACTTTCTGTGAAATGGGGGGGAGAGATTAAAAAAAAGAATAATTAGATATTTACATTTAAATGTAGTCTCTCTCTCTACATCTTGTGATCCTAGCAGAATCTTACTCTTCCATTTACATGTATGCATCTGAAGAAGGAAAATATACATGAGATATATTTTTTAAAACCAAGGATCTAGTGAAAATGATCATGATGTTGTTGAGTACTGAATCATTAATCATCACTCGCATAGCCCAGAGAATGCTTCAGTTCTTGCCAAATGCACTGTTTACTAAAAAGAGACCAACATTTACCACTGAAAAGAACATGCTTAGAAAAGTAAAGTGAAACACAGAATTAATCTTGTGTGTATAAAATATGTTTCTGGAAGCCATTTCATTTGTGATTTGAACCTTAGAATTCCTAAAGTAGGGCTGTATACATGAAGAATTTTCTTCTCTACTAAACTACGTTGTTGAACACTGTGCCTTTTTCTATAGAAGCAACCAGTAAAATAAAATATCAGCATAAGGTTGTTCTCAAACTTCTCAAAAAACATGAGTGTAAATTGACATTGTTTCTTATAGAAGAAAACAATTCTCAATTCATATACTTATAATAACATTTTTTTCTTTTAAAATAATTTATGTTAGGATACTGGGAAATAAAACACAAGAAATGAGAAACAGAATGACAGATAGTCTTATACTCAAACTCTTTTGTAGTTAATAATTTGCTTCTTTTGCTATTATTCTTACTCTTTCTAGATTACATATTTTTCCCTTCCAAACCAAACCAAACATTGCTGTTTGGAGTAGAATCTGACTCATAGTGACCCCTCCTTGGGTTTCTGAGACAGTATCACTATGGAAGCAGATTGCCCAACAGTCCTTCCAAGGAGTGGCTGGTGGATTTGAACCTCCAGCCTGCTGGTTAGCAGTCAAATGCCTTAGGCACTATCTTGCTGCTTATACATACTGTGTTTGAACTCTACTTTAATTCCTTTTATTAAGTAGTTAGCTAAAATTGGCAAAGTATTAACTCACTGACATTGTGCTTCCTTTTTTCAGATTAACAAGATAAAATTTAACTTTCGTGAATTAATAACTGGTTTTCTGTTAGGCTTCAAAAACAATATGTCTAAAATATTATATATTCAGAGAGGAAAGCAATTTACATGTGCTTTATAAACAAAGTTAGCCTTTTCTCTGGAGATTTGGCAAACTATTCTGCAGTCCCTGAGTTTTAGATTGAATTTGATTAATAACTATGTTCAGGATCCAGTATTTTGCATAGTAAATTTCCCGATGATTGTAATTAGAAAGCATGGTAAAGAACTACAATGTTAATGCTGTTTATTTAATGTTGATGTGCAAAGTTATAGGCCCAGGGTAGGGGGAAGTCCAGGTTAATTCTTTTATATTCCTCTTCAACTATTGCTTCTTTAAATTCACCAACCTATAATGAAACATTTGGTTACTGTCACCGGTAGTCATTAATTGCAAGGAATACATATTTAAATAGCTCATATTTTAGAGCACTTTAGTGATCACAGGATTTTAAACAGTATCTACTTTAGATTAAGATGTCATAAGTATCAAAACTTGTGAACTGTGATGTGAAATAGTCCATATGGTAGACAAGAATAATCTCAATAGAAAGCCATTACATAATCATCACTGTTTTCCTCACGCTTGAGTGATAGTTCTTAATACTCAATTAAGAAGCCCAGTTACAGGGCTCAGATGCTGATCTAAATCTCAAAGAGAGCTTAATATGTTTGACCCTTGTAACCTTCAAACTTTGATTTTATTTGTGACTAATCCAATTGATTCAACTAGGGAACTCAGCTCATGTTATTATTATTACAAGGAAATAGTCACTTCCTACAAAACCCAACTTAAATTTCCTTGGCATTTTGCATTTTTTTTCAGAAGGATAATAAGCTCCAAGAACATATGACCTGCATTAAATCGTTTTTATGTGCTAATATAAACATGAACTAATCATAGGTACAAAGAATTAACAGGCACAGGAGACTAGATTGTATATTTTAAACTTTACTTTGGAAACCTGAGGGAAAGCTCAATTGTAGAATACCCAAACCAAACCAAACCTATGGCCATTGAGTCTGTTCCAGCTCAAAATGACACTGTAAGACAGAAATACAGCTGCCTAAGGCATTTGACTGCTAACCAGAAGACTGGCAGTTCAAACCCACCAGCCACTCCTCGGAAGGAAGGTTGGGCAATCTACTTCCATAGTGATACTGCCTTGGAAACCCAAGGAGGGGTTTCTATGGGTCGGATCTGACTCGATGGCAGTGAATATAGGGTTTTGAAGGCTGTAAATAATTATGGAAGCAGTCTGCCTCATCTTTCTCCTGCGGAGCTGTTGGCAGGTTCAAACTACCCATCTTTTGGTTAGCAGCCCAATGCTTGAACAACAACATCACCAGAGCTCAAGTGTAGAACACACTTGAGAATTAACCTTTTTGACAGTTACTTTAAAAATACCTCAAAATTCAATGGACACTCATCTAAAGGTATAGGTTGTGAGGTTACCAATGAAACACTTTTAAATTTACCAAGAATATGAAATAAAAATACTTTCATTATCTGTCAGTCTCTAGTCACCTACACCACCATTTGTCTGTTTTTCGGACTTTGATGGCTTGTATGTTGCTGTGATGCTGGAAGGTGAGCTACTGATATTTGAAATACCAGCAGGGTCACCCATGGTGGATGGTGGACAGGTTTCAGCAGAGCTTCCAGAATAAGACAGACTACACCCTTGAAAACCTTACAAATATCAGAGCAACACTGTCTGGCATAGTGTCAGAAGATGAGCCCCTCAGGTTGGAAGGCACTCAAAATATGACTAAGGAAGAGCTATCTCCTCAAAGCGTGAATCTTAATGATGTGGATGGAATAAAGCTTTTGGTATTTTAATTTGTCAAAGTAAGAAGTAGCTGCAAACATCCATAAACAATAGGACATAGACTATGCAGAGTATGAATCCAGGAAAATTGAAAGTTGTGAAAAATGAAATGGAACACATAAAGATTGAAATTCTCTGCATTAGTGTGCTGAAATGAACTAGTGTTGACCTTTTGGAATTGGAAAATAATATGTTCTACTATGCTAGGAATGACCAACTGAAGAGGAATTGGGTTGTATTAATTATCAATAAGAACATTTCAAAATCTATACTGAAGTACAATGCTGTCAATTACAGGGTAATATCAATATCCCTACAAGAAATAACAGTTAATACTACTATTACCCAAATTTATGCACCAACCACTAAACACTAAAGCCAAATATTAAGAAATTGCAGATTTAGCCAATTTCTGCAGCCTGAAACTGACCAAACGTGCAATCAAAATGTATTGATATTTACTGATAATATGGTAAATACATTTATCAATATGTATTGATATTTACAGAAGAACAAACAAATCTGCCTTGGAATGGGACAAGTAGTTGGAATGGGAAAGTTTAAAACAGCAGTGAGGCATCGGGAATGAGAAAATATGACCTTGATGATGAAAATAATGCCGGAGATCACATGATAGAATCTTGCATGACCAACGACTTATTCATTACCGATAGCTTTTTTTTTTTTAAACAAAATAGTTGGTGACTATAAACATGAACCCTGCCAAATGAAATACATATACATCAAATCGACTGCATTCGTGGAAAGAGACTATGGAGAAGCTCAGTATCAGCAGTCAGAACAAGATGAGGGGCCATTTGTGGAAGAGACCATCAATTGCTCATATGTCAGTTTGAGTTGAATCTGAAGAAAATTAAAATAAATCCACAGAGCCAAAATATGACCTTGAATATATCCCACCTGAATTTAGAGACCATCTAAGAATAGATTTGATGCATTGAACACCAGTGAAATAAGACCAGATAACTTATGGGATGACATCAAGGATATCACATATGAAGAAAGAAAAAGGTCATTAGAAGACAGGAAAGGAAAAGATGTCAGAAGAGACTATGAAACTTGTTTTTGAATGAAGAGTAGCTAAAGTAAATGGAAGAAATGAAATAAAAGAACTGAACAGAAGATTTCAAAGGGCAACTAGAGAACTAAAGTATTATAATGAAATATGCAAAGACTTGGAGTTGGAAAATCAAAGGAGAAGAACATGCCAATCATTTCTCACACTGAAAGAACTGAAGAACAAATTTAGGTCTTTAGTTCCGATATTCAAGGATTATATGGGCAAAACATTGAGTGAAGAAGGAAGCATCAAAAGAAAGATTATACTGCACCAAAAAGAACTGGTTGATGTTCAAGCATTTCAGTAGGTAGCATTTTATTAAGAACTGATAGTATTGAAGGAAGAAATCCAAACTGCACTGAAGGAAATGTCAAAAAAGAAGTATTCAGGAATTGAAAGAATTCTCATTGAGATGTTTCAACAAATGGATGTAGCACTAGAGGTGCTCAGTCATTTATGCCAAGAAATTTGGAAGACAGCTACCTGGCCAACCAAGTAGAAGAGATCCAACAGAATGCAGAAATTACCAAACAATATCACTAATATCACAAATTCACTGTTGTGGAGTCAGATCCTACTCATAGAAACCCCTCCTTGGGTTTCTGAGGTGGTATCACTATGGAAGTAGGTCACCCAATCTTTCTTCTGAGGAGTGACTGGTGGGTTTGTACATCCAGCCTTCTGGTTAGCAGTCAAATGCCTTAGGTACTACACTACCAGAGCTCCCAAGAAAGTAAAATTTTGCTGAAGGTAATTAAAAAACTATTGCAAAGTATATTGATAGAAACTGCCAGAAATTCAAGCTGGATTCAGAAGAGGGTGTAGAATGATGAATATCATTCCTGATGAATCTTGGCTGAAAGCAAAGAATACTGAAAGATGTTTACCTATTTTTAATTGACTATGCAAAGTCATTCAACTTGTGGATCAAAACAAATTATGGGTACTGTTGTGAAGAATGGACATTCCAGAA
>NW_006922083.1:1091101-1092645 GCF_000298275.1 Orycteropus afer afer | reverse complement strand
TGAAGGAGCAAAGATGTTGCTTTGAAGAATAAGATATCCTGACTCAAGCCATGGTATTTGCAATAGCTTTGTATACATATGAGAACTGGACAAAAAATAAGGATGACCACAGAAAAATTGATGCATTTGAATTGTTGGAGAACAATATTGAATGTGACATGGGCTTCTAGAAGAACAAACAAATGTAGCTTGGAGGAAATAGCCAGAATGCTCCTTAGAAGTGAGAGGCCAGACTTCATCTCTTGTAGTTTGGTCATAGTGTCAGAAGGAACCAGTCCCTGGAGAAAGATATCAGGCTGGGTAAAGAAAAGGGTCAGTGAAAAAGGAAAAAACCCTCAATGAGATTCATTGACCCAGTGGCTGTGACCCTGGGCTCAAGGATGGCAGTGACTGTGAGTTTGGCTCAGGACTAGGCAGTGTTTCTACCTATGGTACATAGATTAGTTTCTTATGAGTTGAAGCAACTGGATAACACCTAACAACAGTCCCCTACAATCAATGCCCATGGAAGCAGTTGTCATGAAATCCAATACGTATTGCATTGGGAAAATCTGGTGCAAAAGCCCCTTTAAAGTATTAGAGGCCAAAATGTCAGTTTGAGGACTAAGATGTATCTGACCTAAAATAAACTATTTTTAATCACTTCATTTTCCTGTGAAAACTGGATAATAAATAAGGAAGAGCAAAGAAGATTGATTCATTTGAATTACGGTGTCAGTGAAGAATATTGAATATACTATGGACTGTCAGAGGAACAAACAAATCTGTCTTGAAAGACATACAGTCAGAATGTTCCTTAGAAGCAAAGATGGGAAGACTTTGTCTCACTTACTTTGGACATATTATCAGGTGGAACTAGTCCCTGGAGAAGAACATCATGTTTGGTAAAATGGAGGGTCAATGAAAATGAAGAAAACCTTCAATGAGAAAGATTGACACAGTGGCTGTAAAATGGGCTCAAAAATAGAAAGAATTGTGAGGATAGTGTATGCTTGGGAAGTGTTTCATTCTGTTGTATATTGGGTCACTACGGTCATTTCTGCCTGGAGGGCACCTAACAACAACCGTCCCCTACAACTGTTTTCAATAAAGAAATTAGTCCAATTTCAATAGCATTGGTAGCTGCTCTTTATGTACCAAACCAAACCTCATTGCCGTCATGTCAGATCTGACTCATAGTGACCCCACCTTGGGTTTCCAAGGCAGTATAACTACAGAAGTAGATTGCCAAACCTTCCTTCCGAGGAGCGGCTGCCGTTGGGTTTGAACCGCCAGCCTTCTGATTAGCAGTCAAATGCCTTAGGCACTATGCTATTTGAGCTCCCGCACTTTATTTATCCATGTCTAAGTGATTCCTTATAAAGTTGCCTTATAGTTGCTTTAGTGGATCTGTGTGTTACTTTCTAGTGAATTTTATTTCAAATATTTTACCAATTTTATTTATAAATTGCAAATAATTTTAGATACTACTTTTATTTAGATTGAATAGAGATAACATGTCCTATACACTTGACTGCTAACCAGAAGGCTGGCAGTTCAAACCC
>NW_006922083.1:1085725-1089773 GCF_000298275.1 Orycteropus afer afer | reverse complement strand
GAATTCCCATTCTTCTCAATGTTATCCATAATTTGTCATGATCCACACAATCAAATGCCTTTATATAGTCAATAAAACACAAGTAAACATCTTTCTGGCATTCTTTACCTTGAGCCAAGATCCATCTGACAACAGCTGTGATATCCGTTCTTCCATGTCAACTTCTGAATCCAGTTTGCACCTCTGAAAGTTCTCTGTCAATATACTGCTGCAACCGTTTTTGAATTATTTTCAGTAAGATTTTACTTGCGTGCAATATTAAGATATTGTTCTATAATTCCCACATTTTGTGGGATCACCTTTCTTTGGAATGGTACCAATATGGATCTCTTCCAGTCATTTGGCCAGGTGGCTGTCTTCCAAATCTCTTGGCATAACTGATTGAATGCCTCCAATGGGGCATCTGTATGTTGAAATATCCCAATGGGTATTCCGTCAATTCCCAGAGCCTTGTTCTTCGCCAGTTCTTTCATTGCAGCTTTGACTTCCTCCTTCAGTACCATTGGTTCTAGATCATATGCCACTTCCTGAAATGGATGAAGATTGACCAGTTCTTTTTGGTACCGTGATTCTGTGTATTCCTGCCATCTTCTCTTGATGTTTCCTGCATCCTTCAATACTTTGCCCATAGAATCTCTCAATATTGCAACTCGAGGCTTAAATTTTTTCTTCAATTCTTTCAGCTTGAGAAATGTCAAACATGTTCTTCCCTTTTGGTTCTCAAACTCCAGGTCTTTGCACATTTCATTAGAGTAATTGGTTTTGTCTGCTCGAGCTGCTCTTTGAAATCTTCTGTTCAGCTCTTTTATCTTGTCATTTCTTCCACTGGCTTTAGCTACTCTCTGCTCAAGGGCAAGTTTCAGAGCCTCTTCTGTCATCCATTTTGGTCTTCTCTCTTCTCATCTTTTTAGTGATCTCTTGCCTTCTTCAAGGATAATGTTCTTGATATCCTTCCACAATTTTCTGGTTTTCAGTCATTGGTGTTTAATGCATCTAATCTATTCTTTAGATGATCTCTAAATTCAGGAGGGATATATTCAAGATCATATTTTGGCTTTCTTGGACTTGTTTTTATTGTCTTTAACTTGAAGTTGAACTTGCATATGAGCAGTTGATGATCTGTTCCACAATCAGCTCCTGACCTGGTTTTGGCTGAAGATATTGAGGTTTTCCACCGCCTCTTGCCACAGTTGCAGTCAATCTGATTCCTTTGTGTTCCATCTGGTGAAGTCCACGTGTAGAGCTGCCATTTGTGTTTTTGAAAAAAAGGTGTTTGCAAGGAACAGGTCGTTGGTCTTGCAAAATTCTACCATACGAGTTCCAGCATTATTTCTGTCACCAAGGCCAAATTTTCCAACTACCAGTTATTCTTCTTTGTTTCCAACTTTTGCATTCCAGTCACCAATAATAATTAACACATCCTGATTGCATGTTCGGTCAATTTCAGACTGCAGAAGCTGATAAAAATCTTCAATTTCCTCATCTTTGGCTTTGGTGTTTGGTGCATAAATTTGAATAATAGTCATATTAATGGGTTTTCCTTGTAGGCATATGGACATTATCCTATCACTGACAGCATTGTATTTCAGGACAGATCTTGAAACATCCTTTGTGACGATGAATGCCATGCCATTCCTCTTCAAACTGTCATTCCTGGCATAGTAGATCACATGGTTGTCTGATTCAAAATAGTGAAAACCAGTCCATTTCAGCTCACTAATGTCAAGGATATCAATCTTTATGTGTTCCATTTCATTTTTGACAACTTCCAATTTTCTTAGATTCGTACTTAGTACATTCCATGTTCCGATGATTAATGGATATCTGTAGCTGTTTCTCTTCAATTTGAGTGGTGCCACATCAGCAAATGGAGATCTCGAAAGCTTTACCTTATCGATATGAGTAAGGCTGGGTTTACTCAGATGTTGCAGCTCTTTCCCAGTTCTATTTTGAGAGCCTTCTAACCTAACCAGATTATTCATCAAGTTGTGCGGTAATGTATCAAACAGTGCTCCTTTGCTATTCATAAGGTTTTCCCTGGCCAATTGTTTGAGAAGTGGACGGCCTCTTCCTTCTTCCTAGTCTGTCTCAGTCTGTAAGCTCGGCTGATACCTGTGCACCATGTGCACTCTACTGGGTTTGAGACACCAGTGGCTCAGCTCCAAAACTCATATCAACACGTCACCACAGTAGGACAAACCGACAGAAAAGTTTGTCTCCCTGTTGGAAACCTCTCATACCACCCTTCCCTGGGTTCCTGCAGCTGTGTCATTTATCCCTATGCAATTCTTCCTCCCTACTTTCCTCCCTGTGCAAATGCTACCTTTCTCATCCCCCATGTTTGTTCTAAAGTGTGCATCTCCCTGGTGTAGTTGTTTGGCTTTCAAGCCTGTCTGTTGTGTGCCTGAGAGTTAAAGCACCTGAGTGAGTTCAAATCCAGGTCTGAAGGGTGACTCAGAGTCATAGTCTCAGGGGTTACACCAGTCTCTATCAGAGAAGTAAGCCTGGCTTTTTCTTTTATATATATATTTTTGAATTTGTTTCCATATTTTTTCTCCCACTCTATCCAGTTTCTCTAATACAGCTCAAGCATTATTTCTTGCTTCATCTGGTATTTGCCTCATCTTCAACATGATAAAATATTCTTCTCATTATACTGATCTACATTTATTTGTTTATGGGATAGATGTAAGTTAAAATATCATGATCAGTTATGACAATTTTGAAGCAAATAAATTTATCATGCTTCTAATAAAGTGAACTAAGAATCCTTTTGAATTATTTAATTCAGAAAATTACATGGAACTAATTCTCCTTTTTCTCTTTCTTGCCCTTCATCTCATCCTCTTACATCTCCTTTAATATTAGGTGTTTTATGTAAATCATTATCAGTACAAGTACCATTTTAAATTGCTAATACTTTGTTACTATTTCTTAGCTTGATTTAGACACGCCACTTAGAATTTCAATAGCACTACCCAAACTTGAATATATATTTTTTTTGAGTGAAAAAATTTTTTTCTGGGCACAATAAACCATCTATCTTTGCAATATATTTGTATTTTGATATTGACTTCCACGTTATTTTTGCCACCAAAATGTTTCTTCTTTGAAATTCTCATTGTCAAATTTTGCCTTCGAATTTGTAATCACATCATATAATGTTTATTCAGACTTTACTTTGCTTTTTCCTCTTGTGTCTGAAGCACTCTTAGGTGTTGAGCAGCAGGAAGCCAAAAAAGTATTTGCATGCCTTCTGTTTGCCTAGCATTAAGCACTGTGAAGGATATAGAAAAGGCGCTGCTGCATAGTTCCTAAATTTAATCTACTGTTATAAGATTTTTTTCCCAAGGTATTTCATTTTCTTTTCAGCTTATTTTTACTATTTTTTTTTTTTAAACTTTAAAATCCTTTAATCTTACCATTATGTTGACATTTGTCATTCTTACTATACTTTCATTGCTGGAAAGATATTCAACATTGTATGCATTATGTAGCAATAAAACACTTACTTTCCCTTTGACAGTGCTGTTAAAAATACAGCATAATGTTCAGCATCATCTGTTTCCTCATCTTTAAAAACCAAATAACTATATAACTATGACTTTAACAAAAATAGATCCAAAAGAATGAAAAAAAAAAGAGTAATGACTTCATTTTCATATGTATTAATTTTGACACCTACTTTATTGCTATGTTGTCTGATTTGAAAATGATTTTTAAAAATTTCTGAGGTGATTATCTGAAATATTAATATGGCTATGTTTGCAAATTTGCTCATGTATTAGACTATTTAGAGATCTTTTCCTAATAGAGTATCCAAAATTATGAGTACAATTAAAAATATCCCAATTTACCAAACACAGAACAACCCTTCTCTAAAGAAACATTACCCTATCACATGTTTCAATATCAAGAAAAAATATTTTATATATACCTCTTTCATCTTAGTATGAATAACTATCAAATGAGAAAAATTAGTAATTATACACCTAATTCGGAGCGCTGGTGGTGTAGTGCCTAAGGCATTTGACTGCTTCCCAGAAGA
>NW_006922083.1:1048913-1085335 GCF_000298275.1 Orycteropus afer afer | reverse complement strand
TCAAACGCACCTGCCACTCCTCAGAAGGAAGGTTGGGCAATCTACTTCTGTAGTGATACTGTCTCGGAAATCCAAGGAGGGGTTGCTATGAGTTGGGTCCCACTCCATGGCACGTAACAACAACAGAAGTGCTTTAGAAAAAAGATCTGGCAATCTACTTCTGAAAAATCACGCATTGAAAACACTGAGGAGCATGGTTTTACTTTGGCCCACATAGGGTCTTCATGAGTCAAGTTGGCTCTATGGCAATTGTTTTGTTTTTTTAAATACACTTTCTAATTTTCTCGATTCAACACAGTGAAGCAAACATCCTTTTCACATAATCATACCATAAACAAGAAACACAGAAGTTAGTGTAACTTTGCAATATGATTTCTGACTTAAAATAAAGGAGGGGGGGAGGAAATATGCACTTATCTAATCATTTTAACCCAAATTGATAAATGGTATTTGATAGTAACTTCCACAGTATTGAGAAAAATACTATTGCATTTCTGCTTAGTGGTATCCGGCCTGTTTCGAAATATCGCCTTGGTTAACAAATTCCCTTTAAGTAAATGCTTTAAGCAGGATGGCTGTGTTTAGTCAGAGAAGAGGTAAGAGTGCCCCTAGTCTGACATTCTTCTATGTAGGTTATTCTTAAAATTTTGCAGCTGTTCTTACTTTTCCATGGAACAATAGAGATACTCCTACAGTTACTTCCCACAGGAAATTATTCCCTAGAGACTGTACTTGAGAAGAGGAGAATATATGAAACTTCCCAGCTAAAGTTCAAATAGCTTCTTTCAAGGAAGATATGAAGAATTCTGAACCACAGAAATAAGTCAAAATTCAATATTAAAACATAATTTTAAAAATTAAATATTTGTATTTAAAAATATAAATACTGTAATGAATTGGTTATTAACAGAACACAAAAGTTTTGTCTAAATACAGATGGAGAAAAATAATACATGTAAAAGTAAGGTGAAATTGTGATTTCCTTATAAAAATTCTGACAGCCAAATTTTATAGGTATTTGTAAATTTAAAACATGCTTCCAGTATTATTAGGTTTATTTTCTGTAACACAAATGCTAAGAAAAGAATCTTATGCTTTAAAGGAGCTAAACTTAAAACTTTGTGAATTTTAGCATGACATATGTTCAAAATGTCATATGATTGATGGATATCTTTATATTACAAAAGCTTTATACCTTTTGTGATTAAAAATAGTCATCAGTTTTAGTCTGGTATTTGGTGACTGTCATTGAGCAGGAGCTAAATGAGACACTAATACACAAGATGAGAGGCTTACAGGGACCTTGGTGGTCCATATACTATGTGAAGTGACTTGACACCCAGGAAAAACACTCAACTTTGTGTTAGTGTTTTAGTTCTCATTTGAAGTGAACACAGATACTGGTTCAGAATTCTGAAGTTGCTATGAGCTCCTTAGGCCATAACAGAAATTTCTCAGGGAACAAAGGAAGTTATTCCAGGTTTCCATGGGACAAAAAAGATAGTGAGTATTAATCTGAGTACCAATTGAACAGAAATAGGTGTTGGTTTTATTAATGGTACTATTTGTAGGAGTGTTTTGCCAACGAATATCAGTTAAAGAACAGGATAGCAAAAAAGGGCTTATGCCTTTAATTGCCTAGTCATTTTGCCAAGAAGCTGCAATAATTCCCAGGTGAATATATCTCTTGTAAGTCACTCTGTTAAATCTGCCGCTTTCACCAGCTGTGACACTATTCAGGAGTTTAGAGGAAAAGGCCTTGCTTTGCCTCAGGCCACGCTTCTATTCTTTTTGCTTAATGTGGAGATGAGAGAAGAGATGGAAATCTCAGTTGAAACCTCCAAGAGAAAATGCCCTTGTGCATTACAACTTATTTTTCTGGTCTCTGAGAATCTAAAATAGATTAGTTTTGGTGTCTTCCTGATTTCGGCTTGGTTGGCAGACCTGTGTGAGCAAGGGGGTTGCATTAGCTTCTGAACTGAAGCATTTGTGCTGTGATATACAGTTTTCTCTATGAACAATTTGCTAAGCTGTTTAAAAATCACAAAAGAAGAAAGGAACATAAAATGTACCATTAAGTCATTCCATGAGATTTACAAAGATTTTAATGAGTTAGAGGTGGATGAAAAAGCCTTTTTTGATTCATTAATGTTATCCACCTGATTAGAAGAGATTTTCATCACCTTATCAGCTAATCCAATAAATTGACTATCCATTTCAAAATGACTCCAATTGGATTCATGTCCATCAGAAGGATTTTCTCAAAACCCCAGAGTCTTGTATAGTAATCAAATTATTATCAATTTGCCACTGGGGGAAAAAAATACTATATCCTGATAAATCCAGAGAATTAGGAGAAAAAAACAATGTCCTGAGCTGAAAGGTCACCGCAAATCAAAGTTCAACCTATGTAGCTCTCCTCAAGATTATTAGTTATCAGTAAAAAATTGCTAAAAGAAGACTCAATTTTTTGGTAGCTAAAATTCAACTACTTTATTAGGGGATTGTTTGGTGTGGTTTTTGCTAACCCCATACATACAAACCTAGAAAAAAAATGAACATAGCTTTGTATATCTGGAAAATATTTAAAAATGCCATACCAATGAGACAGCTAATGCATGGGCCCAGCTAATCAAATTTCAAGTTTTTGGCTGGTATATGCCCCAGTCTAACAAACTAAGATTAATGAGGTGTTAAAAGTCTGTATGGGCTTGTCAGTTTTAGGCTTCAAATATGGTTAATTTCATCCAAATGTAGAAATTTAAAAAATTAATGTGAATGAACTAATGCTTTATACTTGCCTTTGCTTTCAGAAACCTATGTTTGCAGGACTTATATTTGCCTGTCTAATGGGGTAAAAGCCTAGGGAGGGAAGAAATGCCTTTCAAGGAATAGAGTATCATGAGGTCAGCTACAATGGAAAAACGCCAGATGTTGAAATTTAGAAGCATCTAATTTTACCTATCGGACTAGCCAAAAGCATTTATTCTGGGCTAGTATCTGATACTACACAGGAAGACAGGCCTCCTTTATCTTTGCTCCAAATCACTTTTTACAGTCTCCATAGGGAAGCTTGAGTGAAGATATTTTGCCCTTTGTGGAATACTTTGGATAATGAGAAGGCGTCTTCATAACCATCTCCAGAATTTTTACGGTCTGGCAGTCATCCATATATTTGTCTACATAATGCCAAACACTTGGATACTTGGAAACATCCAGATGTCTGACTGAATTTTTACTTGTCATTCACATGGTATAGACCTCAGCTGTGTCTATGTGTAGTTTGAATTGGGTGGTAGTTGAAGAGGCAAGGGGCAAACAGAATTTCAACAGCACCTTTTGTTATTGCTTGGTGCATTTTGTTTCCCCTGGGATAGCTTCAATTTAAATTATGGAAGCATACATTTTTAGGATCACCAAAATTGTAGGATTACACTGAATCTACATAACATTTAAAAGATGTTTTTCAGGATGAGGTAGTGGTCTGATATGGGATGCTTAGGTAGATAATCTACAAAGAGTGAGTTATTTGACTTGATCACATTAAGTTTTTTTTTTTTTTTTTATCCTGAGGATGTAGGGCAGTAGAATGAGTGGTGGCTTTATAAAAACACAGTTTACAGTGGTGTGATTTTAAAAGTACCAGTAATTATACCTGTCATTATCATTGACAATCATCCACATTTGGAACATATATATGTAACTTCCCTTTGTCTTATTTTCTATTATTTGTTATTAGAGAATCATTAATTTGTTTTAATAAGCATCATCTTTTAAAGAATAACACTCTTTTCCCAAATAAATGGGTATGCACTAAACATTTGTTAAGAATTCATTTAATGCTGCTCAATATCTTTCTGAATTGGAGCATTATACTGGGGAATGAGAGATGGGAAAGTGAGGGGGATTGAAGCAAGACACACTACCAAGCAGGCCAGGCTTGAGTAAGGCAAAAGGAAGAGGAGAGAAGAAAAGTGGACATCAGGAGATGCAGAACCTATTTTACCATTTCATGTCCTCCTATTCTAGTGGAAATCTCATTGTCTATGGGAGGTCTGCAGGTCAGAGGCTTAGACCTTGTTGTCTAAGTATCTTATTCATCATTGCATCCTTCATTTCTTAGCACTGGACCTAGTATATAGTAGATGCTCAGCAAAAGTTTTTCAAATAAATAAATAACGAAGAAAATAACTTAGCAATCTGAAAGCTCCAGGGTTAAAATTCAAAGACTTCAGGCTAAGAGAAATTTCAGGAAGTCGTATAGTTCAACTTGTTTTCAGCTAGCACTTAAACCATACCAAGAAAAGGCTTGCAGTAACTTTCCTTTTAGAAATTCCCACATCCTTTCCCCAAAGTGTATTTCAGTATCATTAAAAAAAATCTATCTTGAAACCTTCCTTGTATGATTTTAGATCATTTTTCTTCTTACCAGAAACACACTTTTGCATATTAATGCATCTTTTAATTTTTCCATGAGCTTTTGTACACATTTTTTCCTTCCCTTCCTGAACAAACTGCTCAGGAAATGAGCAGGACTTACTGTCCTTTTTTTTTTTTATTTTAGTTTATTCAAACTTTCTGCATCTTAATTTTCCCATATTTAAAATGGGGCAGTTTAAAAAAGTTTCCAGCAAAATTTGGGCACATAGCAATTTCCTAACTTTTCACACTTAAAATTGAGGAAACAAAAAATACTTAGAAGAGCCCCTGGGTGGTGTAAACAGTGAAAGTACTCAGCTGCTAACATAAAAATTGGTGGTTCAAGTCTACCCAGAGGTGTTTCAGAAGAAAGGTCTCTCAATCTACTTTCAAAAAATCAGCAATTGACACCTATGGAGAATAGTTCTTCACTGACACACATGGGTGGCCAGGAGTCAGAACTGACTTGAAGGCTGCTGGTATAAAATACTTAGAGATTTTCTCAGAAGCTTGCAATGAAAGGAGACTTAAGATCAGAATTCCATTCACCTGAATTTGATAATAATGAATGTTTTCACATACTTTATCATGGTACTTTTAAATCATGTATACTCATTTATGTTTTGGGTTTGACAAAACCCACTGCCGTCAAATTGATTCTAACTCATAGCTACCCTGCAGAGCAGAGTAGAACTGCCCCACAGAGTTTTCAAATTTGTAAATCTTTGTGGAAGCAAACTGCCAAATCTTTCTCCCAAAAAGAAGCTGGTGGTTCTAACTGCCTACCTTCTGGTTCACAGCCATGTGCTTAACGACTGCCACCCAGGGCTCCTTGTTTTGGCCAGTGACTGGCATTTCTGTTAAACATACCCTAGGCTTTCCACATTGAGACAAATTTTGTTTCATCAGCTTGATTCTTAATTATGAAACTTCATTATCGATTTCCAAACTGATGTGTTTGAGAATAAAGCCAAGAACATCCAGTGATGTTATAAAATCATTCTCAATATTTACATATCTGTTAACCCTTTTTGAAAATGATGAGTTTCAGGGAAGTTGTGAAGTGAATGTGGGTGAAGCAGTTCTGATTTTCCTATTGTTTTCTGTGTTACCATGGAAAAGTATTACCTGAAAAAGGTTAACTTGAAAACTTTTGGTTTGCACATAGAAACCCTATTTACATTTTAAAAGATTAAACAAAGATAATTATCTAAGTTGCACAAGATACAACGGTATGCAAGAGGCAAAAGTATTCCATGCCCATTAAGTTTATATCTGTTGTTGTTGTTATGTGCCAACTCGGCGACCGATTCACAGCGATCCTTCCTTGGGTTTCCGAGATGGTATCACTACGGAAGTAGATTGCCTAACCTTCTTTCTGAGGAATGGCTGGTGGGTTTGAACTGCTAGCCTTCTGGTTATCAGTCAAGTGCCTTAGGCATTACGCTACCAGAGCTCCCTTATACCATTTATAACATTTAAATTTCCAAGAAGAGACAGCTAGCTCAATGATGAATTTGTTCATAGAACAGGAGTCTGCAGTTCTGCCTGAGGTGTTCCTCAAGATTTTGTTGTGAGAGAAAACCGTCACAGCAGCATGAAGAAGCCAGCATAAACTGACAAGTCAAAGTGCCAACCTGTCTAAGCTCTACCAATTCTAGACAGCAAAAGTAGTTGGCCTGTTTGTGTCCATTTTTCTCTTATTTTGGATTGAGCTCTAGGAACAAGGATGCTTTTCACAGGGGATATTCCATGCTGAGGTTGTTTTCAGTCCTTGGTCTTCAACCTCTAGAAGAAACGCAGCTTTAGAAAGAAAATGTTGTTGTTGTTATGTGCCATTGATTGGACCTGACTCATAGCGACCCCTCCTTGGGTTTCCATGGCAGTATCACTACGGAAGTAGATTGCCCAACCTTCTTTCCGAGGAGTGGTGGGTGGGTTTGAACTTCCAGCCTTCTGGTTAGCAGTCAAGTGTGTTAGGCACAACGCTACCAAGTCCCAATTTATTATTTTCCTAATTTTTCCCAAGCCAGTTGCCATCAACTCACTTTGAACTCAGGAGACTCTCCTGTGTCACAGTAGAATTGTGCTCCACAGGGCTGATTTTTCAGAAATAGAGTGCCATGCTTTTCTTCCGAAGCACCCCTAAGCGGACTTGAACTTCTAATCTTTTCGTTAGCAGCTGAATTCATTAAGCTTTTGCACATCCAGGGACTCCAGCAATTCTGAAAGCCTTCAATAATTTTCTTTGCTTTTAGTGGAGAGTACTGAGTTTCAGGAATGTTAACTAATATGTTTCCAGATATATAACCAGACAGAGAGAGAATCAGGATTCGTACCCTGATTTTCTAGCTACACTTGTTCACATGGTCCAAGGATTAGCAAGATTCTCCTATTTGTTCTGAGTTTTGGGCAGCAGCACCAGGGGCACAAGGTCAACTAAGTGGAAGCAGCATTTACCTCAGACTGTGTCTGTTCATCCTACGTGGAGGCTACTGTTGTCTACTTAAAACTGATTATCCATAGACTAATAATAAAAAAAAAAGTTTTCCACTGTTTATAGGTTTTATGAGCTAAGAAGGTTAATAGACACCTAAAGTCAACTTTATCTACCATATTTACATAACATGCATGTTTTTTGTGTTTTTTTGGGGGGAGGCATACAACACAACTCCTATGAGCTATTTTCATAAGCATGCTATACCAATAATTTTTAACATGCTGATGACTTCAATTTCATTTTTTCCCCCTGTCTAGCAGATTTAATGTTAAGTCTTCGTCTTAGTGCCTATTGATGCATGCAGCCCTCCACCCAAATCTCTGCCCATTTCCTGTGCTATGTACCTGGGTGCAGATCAGCTATAAAGAACTCCACTGATCTCAGGTCCAGCCATGAACTAGCCCAGAGCAAATGCAGTTTTAATTGTTTATTTTCTGATTAACAGGGTACTACAAAACTCGATCTATGACTTCTTGACTATGACTTATACCATTATTATACAAATATGATCAAAAGTAAAATTTCAGACTATTGATTGAGGGTGAATGAGGCCAAAATTCACTGCTGAAAATGTCAAAAGACATGCATAGTGTATGCAAGAGCACCCTATGTCAGCACTTCTAACATAATTTCTGCCTATCATATGTGTGTCTGGGTTATTTTTGTGGGTATGTTGTTTACAAAAAAAAAAAAAAAAAAAAGCAACTATATCTCTTGTCTATTGCATGATAGAGAAAGCTCAGGCCTTGAATTCAGGCAAATCTGGATTTGAAATTCACCCTGATTAAATGACATTGGGTAAGTTACTCACTCCCTCCTCCTTTCAGTTTTTTTACTTGTAAAAACATGGTAACTTCTGCACAGATGGTTGTGAGCAATAAGAACTTATAGAAAAAAGTCCAATACGTGACACATGTTATTCTGGTTGTTAGTTGCCTGTGAGTATATTCTGACTCATAGTGTGCAGAGTAGAACTGTGCTCCATAGCACTTTTAAAGCTGTCACCTTTTGGAAGCCGATTACCTGGCCTGTCTTCTGAGGCACCTCTGGATGGGTTCATACCACTGACCTTTCAGTCAGTAGTCAAAGGCTTAAAGAATCATGTCGCTCAGCAATTCTTCTCGGCCCATAATAGAAAGCAAATAAGTTGTGCTTTTATTATTATAAGTTTATTATTAATTTTCATTAACAACTGCAATAATAAGGTGACTCATTACTTTATCATAAGCTTTGTTTCTTTACAAGACAAGATTTCCTAAAAGCACAATAATTAATTACTTCATTATTTGTAATAATGATAATTACCTTTGCTTTAGGATGAGGCATCTAAAATGTATCCTCCCACTCTGCCCTGTAATGGGTTTGGTATCCTTTGAAATTCTATTAGCCAGACTGTAAGTTTTGTAAAGCACACAAGGTTGAATTTAATTGTTAAACATGACTCGTTCTTTTTTTTTTCATAAAGACATTAAAAAACTGCCTGCAAAATAATGAGTGTTCAGCCTGGTAAACATGAAGCATTAGATACATTGGATTATAGACTTTATTACTGTTTACAAATATTTAGAGAATGATTCTTAATGACCGCTTTTTATAAATCATTTTTTTTTTTTTTCCTTGAGACACTTTAGTTAGGATTTACTTGTGTTACTTAGAACTTGTGGTAGGTAGAATAATGGCCTCCCAAAGAAACCCACCAGCAACTCCTGGGAAGGAAGGTTGGACAATCTTCTTCCATAGAGAACTGCCTCAGAAACCCAAGGAAGGTCACTATGAGTCAGATTGACTTGATGGCAGTGAATTTGGTTTTTTAAGGTTACTGACGTCCTAATCCTCAGAACCATATTTGTGAAAATATGGTAACTTCTGCACAGATTGTTGTGAGCAATGAGAACCTATAGAAAAAAGTCCAACATGTAACACTTGTTCTTGTTGTTAGTTGCCTTCAAGTAGTTTCTGACTCCTAGTGGTTCCATGTGTGCAGAGTAGAACTGGGTTCCATACGGTTTTCAAGGCTGTGACCTTTTGGAAGCAGACTGACCATCAGGACTCTCTTCTGAGGCACCTCTGGATGGTTTTGAACCACTGACCTTTCAGTCAGTAGTTTGGTAGTATGTTAGATTACATGACAAAGGGGAATTAACCTTGCAGATGGAGCTAAGGTTGCTAATCAGCTGATACACAGATGAGGAAAGTACCCTGGATGATGCAGATGAGCCCAATGGAATCATAACACTCCTTAAAAGTGGAAGAGGGGAGCAGAGTGAGAGAACCAGAGAGATGGAAGTCTCAGAAAGATTTGGGCTGAGTTCACTGCTTTAAAGATGGAAGGAGCACAAACTAAGGAAAGGGTGGCCTGTAGAAGCTATAATGGGCAAAGAAACAGATTCTCCCCTAGAGCCTCCAGAAAGAAGCACAGATTGTGCCAATACCTTGAATTTAGCCCTGTGTAATGAGTGTTGGACTTCCAACCTATGAGACTGTATGATGATATATTTCTGTTGCTTTAAGGTTCTAAGTTTGTGGTAATTTATCACAGCAGTAATAGAAAAGTAACATGGATAATTTTACCTTGAGTAAATATACATGTTGATAGAAGGAAGTAATTTGAAAATAAATTTTGGGAGATTATATTCTTCAAAAATATATATTTAGTAAACCTTACTACAAAAATCTTACTATAGTGTGTAATATTTTATTTATAATATACCAATCTTAAATGCCAACATTGTCAAAAACACACATGAAATTACTTACAAAAAATAGAATCACCATTTTATTAAAACATTATTAGTGCTGCTTCTATGGGTAGCCTTATGCTGCACCACCAATATATCTGTCTCTGAACTCATCTTTTGTTTATTCTCTCTTCGTTAGTGTGCCCCAGCTTCCTTGTCACATTCTTTAATGCAGAAAGGCCTCACACTGTGTCAGCTACAGCCTCCTTGATGGGAAACCATCTCAAGCGCAGGAGGTATGCAGGGTAGTCTGTATCTACTCTTAAAATCTCAATACTGAAAAGTATTCTAGTGTTTGCTTGTTACAGTGCTCATAAAATGATTTGCTGTTTCAGCAACTTGTAGGCCAGACAGACAGTGTTATAAAACCATCAGTTATCACATGGTAATATCCTTTTATTAACCTCTGAAATATATCAAGACATTTCATGACAACCAACAATGCCGGATGCTATTATTGGCCTAATGGTTAATACATTTGCACTTTATTCTCCTTAGTTCTTTTTGCATGCTTATTTTTCCTTTTGTGTAAAACATTTTTAAAATATGTGGAAGCATCCTAACTTTTCAACATCTATTTCAATAATATTTATGGGCACTCAGTCGGCTCTTCAAGTTTCCCCTCATACTGGTTTTTCCTTAAAATGCAGGCACTCCTCAAGTTACGAACACCTGATTTGCAGCTGACTTGCAAACATCCTATATTTGCACCCAGTTTTTGTTAGGCTCTCTCTTGTGCCCTTCAAATGCTGACCTCCTTCTCTTCTCCAGCCTGTTTTGTCTTCCAAGCAAATTGCCCCCAGAGGATGCTGTTTCTTTATAGCCAGTGGATGGAATGATTTGAATCAATCTTTGCCAGCTCACAAATGTCTTGGTATACAGGTAATTCCCGATTTACGGCCTATTCAAGTTCTGACGAAGAGCACTTACCACTGTCCCCCCCCCACCTTTTTTTTTTTTAAATATCTTATGTCAGTAATATGTACTATATATTATGTTGCACTACGTAATTTGCTGGTGTTTTCATTCTCAGATGTAATGTTTCCTGCCCCCCCAAAACAGATAAAGATCAGATTGATAAATATACTGATAATAAAAGGCAATAATAATGAAAACTTAAAAAAAAAAAAAAGAAGTATTTGATTTAAGTCAGAACTGACTTAGGAGAGAATAGTCATTGGAACATAACCCTGTTTTAAGTCAGGGACCTGCCTGTATGTTTATCTTTTTGTCCATTTCATATCATAGTCAATACTACTTTGGACATTTTTATCTCATACATATATACCTATATACATTCACTTAACTCCTCTTTCAGTTCTTCCCTAAAAGTCTTTGTCTTTCTCTTCCTCCTCCTTTCTTTTCTTGTGTGTTTTAATTTTGAGTCCTCAAATAAGTGTAAACATGTTGTTGTTGTTGTTATGTGCCGTTGAGTCAGACCCGACTCATAGTGACCCCTCCTTGGGTTTCCTAGGCAGTATCACTACGGAAGTAGATTGCCTCATCTTCCTTCCAAGGAGTGGCTGGTGGGTTTGAACCGCTAGCCTCCTAAGTATAAACATAGCAAAGAGTAAATGAGATAAAACTATTATCACCAGGGATATAGTTATAGCCTTGCAATTGACAAAAAAAAAAAAAAAAAAAAAAAAAAAAAAATCCATAATTGATGCACAAAACCTTGAAAATCTTAGAAAATATGTTGAAATCATATTCAGAATCTCTTAAACTTTCAGAATTTCTTAAGCTCTCTCAGTCTCACTACTCTCCAAATAAGCTTCATTTCCCTCAATATCCAGGATGCAATTAATTTATTTTTGTCTCCTCCTACTTTCTGTATGTAACTACTTGCCTTATTTTACTCTAATTTTTACCATATTATGGTATTTCAGATAAGCATGGAGTTTATAGGTTTGTTTGGAAACCTAAACATTATTTACCCTGTTCTTACAATGATTTTGAGCTTATTAACAAATGATTTCCTGAGGAAACTTTGAGATATAAGAAGCTGATTCTATTTCATTGGTTGCATGAGCAGCAAGTATCCCATACCAAAGGCTACTGAATACAGAATGGCAAACGATGGCAGGACAGTATTTTCCTTTGAAGCATGTTGAGCATTTCTGGAATTTTACATTAAAATGGGTTCTGTCTTTGAGAGATGTGAAAAGGGGATAGATGACAGAAATCTGTGTTCATCAGTATCTATCTCTCTTTTCCTTGCCCCACAAAACTACCCTGATTTGCTATGCAGACATGTTTGATGCTGCTTTGATATTTCAGGGGTTACAAAGCACTTTGGCAGTTGCAGAACATAACAAGCACACCTTGTCCATTATCAGAAACTTGTGTTTCTGATAATGAATTTCTGTCTACAGAATATTTTCCCTATAAGTGTTGAAGAGGAATTTTCCTTTGTCCTGAAAGCATAAGAGTGGGAAGGACATATATCATACAGTTTGTATTATTAAAATGTGATGGATTTCAGGGTGGAATGGATGTAGGTCTGATCTAAAGAAAAAATGAGGAAACATAAGAAAAGTTCAAAAAGTACATAAGAATTACAGCACTTTATATGTGACATTTTACATTTCATCGTTTTTACAAATACTTGTTCATGTTGTTACTGCTGTTGGTTACGGTTTACTCAGTTCTGATTTACATAACGCTATTCATCTGACTCCATGGCACATGACAGCAACAACAATTCATCCACAGTAGAATTGCTACATAGGATTTTCAAGGCTGTCACCTTTCAGATGCAGATTGCCAGGCCTGTCTTCCAAGGTGCCTCTAGGTTGGTTCTAACACCAATATTTAGGCTCTTAGTCAAGCACTTAACCATTTGCATCACCCAAGGACTCCTCAATCTCACGTAATTTTACCAAAATTCCTTTGGGATACATGGGGCAGGAATTATCTCTTCCATTGCAGAGGTGAAGAAACCAAAGGTCAACAAATTAAATTCTTTTCTCTAGATTGATAACTAATGAGGTTCAATAGAAGTTGGGGCTGAGGAAGTCTTTGAAGACTTGGGGAGAAGAGTGGAGAATCCATCTCAATATTTACAGATTATTTAGTTGTAACTAAAATACAATTGAGCTTTGCCAAATAATTATGAAAAGCCTAGAGACATTCAAAATGACTTGTGTTTCTGATAATTAATTTCAAAGAGCTACACAAAAGTTCTTCAAGACATACTTAAGTTGCTTTTGATAATTAAAATTCCACAAATTGGAAATGAGATACAGACCTCCAAGGTTTAAAATTTAAATGTAGAACCTAAAAGATTTGAGGTAAATTTAGAACCCTGGAGAATGGGACATCCCTAGAAAGTACCAATTTAATGTCTGGAAAAGAAAAGCTATTTTTGGAATATAAATGGTTGGATATCAAACGTGATGGAGAACACTCTTTGCTAAATGTTAAATATTCAGGTCCTCTTTATGACCCAGTGTAATTCAAAGTTGGACCAAAATGTCTAATGCCTTTTAGTAAGACCAATGATAAACCAAAAGCATGAGTCCTTTCAGTAATCAGGAAAAAAATTCAGATGGGAAAATGACATCTTTTGTGAATCTTTCCTAGTGTCTGCTCAGTCTCCTTGATGAATTCCATTATCACAAAACTGACCTTTCCAGTTCATATCTCTCTTAAAGCTAATGCAATTTTTCTCTATTTTGTTATAATGAAAGTATTACATGGATAACTATCCAGCATTCTCTTGCAGAAGGAGAACTAATTTTGGAAAGAAATGAAGTATTTTAATGTAATATCAGATCTCTCTCTCTTTTTTTTAATCCTTGTAGAGACCTGTTAGCTAGAATTAAGCAAATTCATGTATGTGGCAAATGCACTGAGCTCCCTATCTCATGTGAAAGTAATTTTTATTATCACCTTCTTGAACAGTTGTATCAATGCTTCCCTTCAAAAGGAGAGGTTCAGATAACTTCAAAGGCATAAGTCATTGAACATATTACAGAAATCTTCCTGTTGAATTTTCTTTTTGCAAATTTGTAAAATAAAACTTTTAGGATCCATGGCACACTTCTTAATGCAAGGCGAGTTTCAAACATGTACATCTTGTCTCTACCTGTGAGAAGCATCAAGGCAGTCTGGACTTAGCATAAACACTAATTATAAATTCTTGCTAATTGTGTATTTCTTTGAAGTGGTGGCAAAAAGCATGAAGTGGTGGAAGAAACTGTGAATAATGAAGGGAAGCCTCCTTGGACAGGTTTGTGCATGATATATAGTTGTGCATAGAGATATAGTCATTGGTGAGCTCTAGTGTCTTCATCTGAGAAATAAACACTGACTTTGTCACTTCTGAAGAAGTTGTTTATCTGATTAATATAGTTAATGATGGTATAGTGACCAATCTGGAACACAGATCCAAACACTGATACATATTTAAAACCAGGTCCCATGGCTTGAAGTCAGGGCCCATTACACCCTTTTCAGGGGGACAATAAAAAGGATATATAAACGCCTGCTTGTTCTGTACTATGATAAACTTATTTCTTATGGTAGTTCCTCAGCAGAGGTAAAACACTTAGTAAAAATGCCTTTACTATTAATCCTTCCTATGAGACAGTTAGCTGGCAGAGATTTTAATAACTATGTTGTGGATGAGGAAATTGAGGTTTACAGATTTTAAATGGTTTACCAAGGTCATATGTGTGAGCAACAAGCCAAACCCACTGCCATAGAGTTAATTCTGACCCTATAGAACAGAGTAGAACTGTCCCATAGAATTTCCAAGCCTATAAATGTTTATGGAAACAGACTGTCACATTTTTCTCCTATGGAGTGGCTTGTGAGTTCAAACCACTGATCTATGGATTAGCAACTAAGCTCTTTAACCTTGGCTACAACAATGCAACAATGAAATCTAAGTTAAAATTTTGGAAAGTGAAAGGCAACTGGATAAAACAAAGGACCAATTTAGTTACTCAAATCCATATTAAATCTCAAACTAATGACTTTGTTAATATAAATATTTATAGATTTTGCTTAATTTAGCATTAGTTTAATTAAATTCAAGCATAGTTATCTACACATGACTTTGTTATATTTTCAAAAAGGAATATAATATTAAAAAGTAGAAAGTGACAGCTTCATTTTTGTTTTACGTAACTGTTAAAATAACAACAGTGTCCCAGAGGTTTCTCCCCTAATATCCCATTGCCATGTTAAGATTTTGATGCTATACTGTTTACTTGTAATCCTGTGAACAAGAGCATCATTAGAAGGTAAATACTTATTTCTCAATTTGCTATTTCCTTCTTTTTATACAGTTCTGAGTATAATTTTATTTTCTTCTGCACTTTTTAGTAACTGCCATAGTGCTTTTTTTTTTTTTTTCTTTTTCCCTTTAAAAATTTTTAACTCTCTTCAGATTTTTTACTTCTGGTTGAGCATGGTGGCAATGAACTCTTATCAACCAGCAGCACTGTTTCTTTGGCTATCTTTAACATCTTTTTTTAAACTTAGCTTATTTCCTTTGGCTGGGAAGGTGAAGGATTGGGATTTGTAGATCAGATACTGACTCTTAATTCACTCCTCCAGCTCTTAATATACACTTTTCATCTATACCATCCTTGATACCACACAGACATCCCATGTTGAAATCTTTTTCAGAGTCTTGACCTGTCTGCTAGACTAAACAGAGACAAGGAAACAGGTAATGACAGGATTGAAGCATAGTTTGGGGATCTTGGGAGGAAAAAAGAAAGTAAGGAAAAAATGTTTTGATGAACAACATAGTCACCCAAGCTTGTGGTGTATCATCAGAACCTCTCAATATTTGGAAGCTTTCCCAAGACTTACCCTAGTGAGACAGAAAAGACTTATTAGATCATAGCGTCTGCTTCCCCACCTGGGCAGGAAAGAGTCTCCCATACGGAGAACATATGGTTTGGTCTTAGATTAGCAGCAAAGAATGTCAGTTGGCAGACAGATGGAGGAGAAGCAGAGGATCGTGTGAGCTTTGTGAGCGTGAACCTCACAAATTAATTTTAAAAATCATATACAGTTAGTTCAGTTATGAAAATAAACACTCACCAACCTACACAGACAAAGAGGAGCTATCATTTATTGAACACATATTATAATCTAGGGATAGTATTTTACGGATCTTTTTTTTTAAGCCCTCACTCAACTCCCCTTATTATTTCCATTTTACAGATTAAAAAAGTGAGTTTCAGAAGTATGGGATCACTTTACCCAAGGTCCTGATGCTAGTCAACTAGTGAAGCCTGTGGTTTTACCCAGGATTTTGATTCAAAAGTGAATGATTTTTCAGAGAAATAAGTTAGAGAACCCTAAAAAAAACAACAAAAAAAAAAAAAGAAAGAAAGAAAGAAAAAAGATTTTATGTACTGTGACTTTCTATTTAATTCCTCAAAATGGATCAAGGTAATCATCACACACACACAATCTTAATATGAAATTCAATCAATTTGTTACAATCTGCTGCTTGTGTTTGTTAATTTAATGATATTGAGAATATTGAAGTAGACTTAGGGGAATAGTAGTGAAGAAGAGGATGTGCAAATATGACAGTTACAGAATGATATTAAAATATAAATATTGGCAGTACCTCACCCCTTAAAGAGGGAAAATTCTTGTTGTTTGAGCTGTAGTGCTCACATTAGTTGAGTTGAATCTTAGTGAAGGCAGGGGGCAAGAATCTTCCCCCAAACTAAGGGAAGCAAGAAATGCAGTATTTACCTATATTGTGAAGGGAGGGAAACTGAGAGGGTGATAGAATCCTGAGACAGTTTTATTTTCTTTTGTCGTCTGGGCTTCCATTGTACTGTTTTTGTTTTATTTTATTGGTTCGTATATTATTTAACTTCTGTGCATAATTCACAACTTCAAAGATGAAGCTGTGAGAAATGGTTTGAGAGTTAAGGAAGAGGGGGCAGAGTCTTGGGCCAGCTATGGGTGCCTGCAAGATGAAGAGACAGATGATGAAAGAGGACAGTAAGGAGTTTCCTAGGGGTTATGGATTGAATATCACTGCAGTAAAGACCTGAGTTTAAATCTACCATCTGAATGTTTGCTCCATCTGTTTTTTTGTTCCTTTTCCCTTTCTTTCTTGCTTTTTCTTGCTTTATTTATTTATTTTTAAGTATTGCATTTCCCCCCATTCTATTTGGACTCTTATTATTAGTTTAGCAGTTACCATAGAGTTTACCACAGGCATCCTTGATTTGTTAGACTCTACCTTAAATAATATATTTTTTTTATCACTTTCTGGATAACATATGGAACCTGGAACACTTTAACTCCATTTACCACTCTCCTCTCTCCCTTACCCCCACCACCTGCCTTTTGTGACATTGTTGTCATGTATGTTAATTGTCTCTGTATTATAAATTCCACACCAGTGTTATTATTGTTTTAAATAGTCAATATTCCATTTATATTTATTCACACACTTACCTTTTCGATGACCCTCTTCCATTTCTCTATTACCTGTGATTCAATCTGGTCTCAATTTCTTTTATCATGAAGAGCTCCCTTTAGTACCTTTTTTAGTCAGATCTGTTGTGTTGAATTCTCTCAGCTTGGGTTTGTCTGAAAATGGCTTAAATTCACCTTTATTTATGAAAGTCATACTCTCAGGTATAGAATTCTAAGGAGACAATTATTTTCTTTCACATCTTTAATGTGTTTTTCTATTGTTTACTGTCTTCCATAATTTCCTGTGTTCAGGGTGGTGTTGTCCTTCTCCAGCTACTTTTAAGAATTTCTCTTTGGCTTTGTTTTTTCATTGAATTTACCATTTTGTGCCTAGAGGTAGTTTAACCTGGTTGTAATTAGTAGAGTTTCTTCAACTTGTGACTTAATACTTTCAATATATATATATTGAAATAAATAGATATATTTAAATTGCAGGAGCTCTGATGGCACAGTGCTTAAGGCATCTGACTGCTAACCAGAGGCTAGTGATTCTAACCCACCAGCCACTCCTTGGAAGGAAGATGGGGCAATCTACTTCCATAGTTATATTGCCTTGCAAACCCAAGGAGGTGTCGCTATGAGTCGGATCCAACCCAACGGCAGTGAGGGTAGGAGGTATATTTAAATTACAGTGCTATCTCTTCAAATATTTCATCCATTGCATCCTCTTTCTATTCCCTTCTTCTAACCAAATTAAATGTATGTTAGAATTTTTCACCACTTAAAGTGAGTCCCATTATTGTTTTCTGTGTTTTCCTTATTCTTTCCTACTTGTATTTAAATGTAGATATTTTTCATTCCTGCCCCAATTTATGAACCAACTCTTCTACTTTATTTTTCTATTATGCCCATCAATTTAATTTAATTATTGTATCTTTAATTTCTAAAATTTTCATTTGATCATCTTCTATTTGTTCAAATTTTCAGTTGAAATATACCATCTTTTAATCTATAATTCTGACAATAATAATTATAGTTATTTTAACATCTATGTCTGATAACTCTAATAGCTAGATCATTTTTTCTGTTATTTTTTCTCTTAGTTTTCACTTATTGCAAGTCCTATTTCTTAGATTTCCTGGTAAATTTTTTGCTGAATGCCAGACATAGTTTTGGACAGATTAGAAAGCTGTTATATAATATCTTTCTCCAGATAGTATTTGATTATCTTTTGATAGGCAAATACGGTATGTGTATATCAATCACATTGATTCAGGTAGAGCTGGTATGGGGCCATCTCTACTTTTGGTTTCCCTTACTGATAATGGTTAGCTTTCTGAGGTCTCAATAGAGACGCTAGGGGGACTATGAGAGCTCCTTCTTGTTGGTGAGCGATAAAATTCAGTTTTTCTCTTCCTAGCTTTGTAAGGAACCAGACTTTGGTCATATTATTAGGAGGGACCAGTCCCTGGAGAAGGATCTCATGCTTGGTAAAGTTAATGATCAGTGAAAAACAGAAGACCCTTAACAAGAGGGATGGACACAGTGACTTCAATAATGGGCTCAAACATGGCAACAATTGTGAGGATGGCACAGGACTGGACAGTGTTTCCTTCAGTTGAACATAGGTCCATATGAGAACCATAATGACAATGAAAGCACCAAACAATAATGACAGCTTTGTGAAACTGCCAAGATATTTGTTTAGTGTTTTATTCTCTTATTAGCTTAATATTGCTTGGTTTGTTGCTCCTTTCCCTGCAAATTCATAACTTAAGACCTGGCAGGGGAAACTGCTTGTAGAAAGTTAGACACAGTTATTTTATTTTATTTTTTTTACTTTTATTGTGGTGAAAACATACACAAGACATTCACCAAAATAACAGCTTCCATATTTAGAGCTCAAGAACATTGATGACATTTTCCATTTTGTACCACTATTATTGCTACCCTTTTCCAAAATATTGTACTACCATGAACATAAACTCAATGCCCCACAAACAAAAGCTTCCCCTTTCCCTCTCCCTCCAACCCCTGGTAACCACTAATAATCTTTGATTTCTCTTTCTATATTTATTTTTTCAACCGATCTAGGAATTTTCCCTTCCCACACCTCCCCTCTCTGGTAGACAATAAAAAAAGTGTCCTTTAGGTTTATATAAACCTTCTCATGACTTTTTACAATAGTGGACTAACACACTATTTGTCCTTCAATGATTGACTTATTTCACATAGCATAATGTCCTCCAAATGCATCCATTTTATGTGGCATTTTGCAGATTCTGCATTATTCTTTAGGGTTGCATAGCATTCCATTGTGTGTATTTACCACAGTTTCTTTATCCATTTCTTGTTTGGTTGGGCACTTAGGTTGTTTCCATCTCTTGGCTATTGTGAACACATTTCAATGAATAAGGACATGCATATATCTGTTCATGTCCTGCCTGTCACTTCTTTAGGATATATACCTAGTAATGGGTTTGCTAGGTCAAATGGTATTTCTATTTCCAACTTTTTAAGGAATCTCCATAACAATTTCCACAGTGGTTGTATCGTTTTACAGTCCAACCAGCAGCATATGAGGGTCCCAATCTCTCCACACCCTTGTTAGCATGTGTTATTTTCTGTCTTGTTGAACTTTGCTATTAATGCTAGGGTTGTTGTTTTGATTTGCATCCCTTTAATGGCTAATGATCTCAAACATTTCTTCATGTGTTTGTTGGGTGTCTGAATATCTTCTTCGGTGAAGTGTCTGTTCATGTCTTCTGCCCATTTTTTAATTGGATTGTTTGCCTTTTTGATGTTGAAGTGTTGGGGTTTTCTATAAATTTTAGGGATAAGTCCTTTATCCAATATGTCATTGCTGAACATCCCCGCCCCCCATTCTGTAGGTTCTCCTTTTACGCTTTTGGAGAAGTCTTTTGGTGCACATAAGAATTTCATTTCCAGAAGGTCCCAGTCTATATTCTAGTCTAGTTTATCTTCTGCTCTTGGTGCATCTTGGGTTATGCTTGATCACCTATTTATGCAGTAGATTAGGGCACCTAAGTTTGCCCCTAATTTTCCTTTGATGAACTTTATAATTTTAGATTTCACATTTAATGTTTTGATCCATATAGAGTTCATTTTTGTGTATGGTGTGAGGTGTGGATCTTGTTTCATTTTTCCACAAGTGGGTATCCAGTTTTGCCAGCACCATTTGTGAGAGACTATCTCTTCCCTATTGAATGGATTTGGGCCTTTTGCTAAAGATCAGCTGACCATAGGTGGATGGATTTATTACTGGGTTCTTAATTCTATTCCACTGGTCTGTATGTCTGTCGTTGTACCAATACCAGGCTGTTTTTGACAACTGTGGCTGTATAGTAGGTTTTGACATCAGGGAGTATGAGACCTACTGTTTTTCTTCTTCAGTAGTGCTTTGCTTATATGAGGTCTCTTTCCACATAAACTTAGTGATTGATTTTTCCATGTCTTTAAAGAACGTTAGTGGAATCTGGATTGGGATTGCATGTAATGTATAAATTGCTTATTATAGAATTTACATGTTCACAATGTTCAGTCTTCCTATCCATGAGCATTGTATGTTCTCCCATTTATGTAGATCTCTTATAGTTTCTTGAAGTAGTGTTTTGTACTTTTCTTTGTATATATGTGGTATTGATTTCCATATTTCCTTTTCAGAGACCACTTTGCTAGTATAGAGGAATCCAACTGAGTTTTGTATGTTGATCTTGTATCCTGCCACTATGCTAAATCTTTAAATAAGTCCCAATAGTTTTCTTGCTGAGTGCCCTGGGTTTTCTATATATAGAATCATATCATCTACAAATAGGGATAATTTTGCTTCTTCCTTACCAATTTGGGTGCCTTTGATTTCCCTTTCTTGCTCATTGCCCTGGCTAGGACTTCCAATACAATGTTGAATAGAAGTGGTGACAGAGGGCATCCTTTTCTGGTTCCTATTTGCAGGGGGAATAGTTTTATTCTTTCTCCATTGAAAATAATGTTGGCTCTTGGTTTTGCATATATGCCCTTTATTATGTTGAGGAATTTCCCTTCTATTTCTATTTTCCGGAGAAGTTTTATCAGGAGTGGGTGTTGGATTTCATCAAATTCCTTTTCTGCATCTATTGATATGATCACGTGATTCTTTTTCTTTATTTGACTTATATGATGGATTACGTTGATTGCTTTTCTAATGTTAAACCACCCTTTCATACCTGAAGTAAATCCCACTATATCATGATGTCTAGGTTGGGCAATCCTACTTCCGAGTAATACTGCCTTGGAAACCCAAGGAGGGGTGGCTATGAGTCAGGGCCGACTCGACAGCAAACAACAACCACAACAACAAGTTCTTTTATATATTATTGGAGTTTATTGGCTAGAATTTTGTTGAAGATTTTTGGATCTATATTCATGAGGGATATTGGTCTGTAGTTTTCCTTTCTAGTGGTGTCTCTGCTTGGTTTTGGTATCAGGGTTATGCTTGCTTCATAAAATGAATTTGGGAGGATTCTATCTTTTCTATGTTCTGGAATAGTTTGAATAGGATTGTTGTCAGTTCTTCTTTGAATGATTGATAGAATTTTCCAGTGAAAACATCTGGACCAGGCCTTTTTTTCTGTTGGTAATTTTTAATGACCTGTTCAATTTCATCTTTTGTTATGGGTCTGTTCAAGTTTTCTACCTCAGTCTTTTTTAGTTTAGGTAAATTGTTTCTAGAAATCTGTCCATTTCTTCTGGGTTTTCAAATTTGTTGGAGTACAATTCTTCATGTTGTTGTTGTTGTTATGTGCCGTCGAGTCAGACCTGACTCATAGAGACCCCTCCTTGGGTTTCCAAGGCAGTATCACTACAGAAGTAGATGGGACTACCAAAGGAAGCCCCATCTTCCTTCTGAGGAGTGGCTGGGGGGTTTGAACCACCAGCCTTCTGGTTAGCAGTCAAGTGTCTTAGGCACTATGCTACCAGAGCTCTCACAGTTCTTCATAGTGTCATATTATTCTTTTTATTTCTATTGCTTCTGTTGTGAAGTCATCCCATTCATTTCTTATTCATGTTATTTGCATCTTATCTTTCTTTTCCATTGTTAAGTTTGCCAGCCTTTGTCAATTTTATTAATCTTTCGAAAGAACCAACTTCTAGTCTTGTTGATTTTTTCTATTGTCCTTCTATTTTCTGTTCCATTTATTTCTGCTTGAATCATTACTTCTTTTCTTCTTGTGACTGGAGGCTTTGTTTTGCTGTTCTTTTTCTGATTGGTAACGAGGTTATGTTAAGTTGTTGATTTTGGCTCTTTCTCTTTTTTTCAAGTGTACATCTATTATTGTAAATTGCCCTCTGAGAACTGGTTTTTCTGTTTCCCAAAGATTTTGATATGTTTTGTTTTCACTCCCTTTTGATTGAAATACTTTTTTAATTTCATTTTTTATTTCTTCTATCACCCAGTCATTTTTTGAGGAGGGTGTTATTCCGTTACCATGAATTTGCTCTTCTCTTCCATTGATCTTCTTACTATAGATTTTAGCTTTCTAGAATTGTGATCTGAGAAGATACTCTGCAGTATTTCGATGTTTTTTAAATTTATTGAGACTTGCTTTCTGGTCTAACATATGTTGTATCTTGGTGAATGTTCCATGTGTATGGGAAAATTATGTATATTTTGGTGTTGTTGAGTGAAGTGCTCTAGAGAAGTCTATAAAATCAAGTTGGTTGATTGTATTGTTGAGTTCTGGATTTTTTTAAGAATTCTTTCTAATTATTCCCTCTTTTATTGAAAATGGTATATTAAAGTGTTCTACTATTACTCTGGTGTCATCTATTTGTATTTTCTATTCTATTAAAATAGGACTTATGTATTTAGTGGCTCTTTCATTGTGTGTGTAGATATTTATTATGGTTATATCTTGATGATCAATTGATCCTTTAATCATTATGTATTGTTCTTACTTATGTCCTATGGTCATTTTTGTCTTAAAGTCTATTTTATCAGAAATTAATATTGCCTCTCCTGCCCTTTTTTGGTTACCATTTGATTGGTATATCTTCTTCCAGACTTTGATTTTTAGTCTATTTTTGTCTTTGTGTCTAAGGTGCGTCTCCTGTAGACAACGTATTGATAGGTCATGTTTTCTTATCCAGTCTGCAACGCTGTGTACCCTGGGTGGTATATTTAATCCATTGACATTCAGTGTAATTATTGCAATATGAATTTACTGATGTCATTTTATTGGTTTTTTTCTTAGTGTTGCTAATTTCTTTGTTCTATATAATTTTCTATGCTGAGCTCCTTGTGTTTATGAATCATGTTATCATCTCCCTCATTGTTATTATTTTAGTATTTGCTAAATATTTGTGCTTGTCCACTTTTGTATTTTGATGTGAAGGTTTATTATTTTTCTTTGAGGTTACCCTGTGATTTATTACTTTCTTCCCAAGTTTCAAGCAGTCTATTCTATCTCACAATTGTTTGGACTTCTTCACCTTTTAGAAGTTTTGGAATTATTACATTATTTATTCCCACTTTTTGGTTTGCAATTGTCTTTATTTACCAATTGATATCTTGGTACTCTGTTTGCAGTCTTGAAAGGTTATTTTATGCTGGATACTTCTATAACTGGGTTGGTTTCTGGGTTACACCATCATGTGTGCTAATCATTGTTTGTTGTTTGCTGTTATTGGTTCTCTGTCTGAAGGACTCCCTTTACCATCGTTGTAGTGTCAGTCTGGTTTTAACAAATTCCCTAATTTCTGCTTATCTGGAAATACCCTAATTTTACCCTCACATTTTCAGGACAGTTTTGCTGGATATATAATTCTTGGTTGGAATTTTTTTTCTTTCAGTATTTTATACATATCATCCCATTGTCTTCTCGCCTGCATAGTTTCTGCTGAGAAATCAGAATCTCGTCTTATTGGTTGCCCTTTGTAGGTAAATTTTTGTTTTTCTTATGTTGCTTCATGTTTTTGTTGTTGTTGTTGAGTTTGATGATGATATGCCTTGGTGATTTCTTTTGTGGTCTATCCTGTTGGGGATTTGTTGAACTTCTTGAATGGATAAGTTCTCTTCTTTCATAATATTAAGGAAATTCTCTTCTACCAAATCTTCAACACTTTTCTTTGTGGTTTTATCTGTCTTTTCCTGTTCTGGAATTCCAGTTACATGTAAGTTATTCCTCTTGATGGTATCCCACATGAATCTTAGGGTTTCTGCATTTTGTTTTGATCTTTTGTCTGATTTATCCCTTATGGTGTTGTGCCTAAGGCATTTGACTGCTAACCAGAAGGCTGGCTGTTAAACCTACCAGCCACTCCTCAGAAGGAAGGTTGGAAAATCTACTTCCATAGAGATACTGCCTCGGAAACCCAAGGAAGGTTTGCTATGAGTTGAATTGACTTGACAAGAGTGAGTTTTTTTCTTTTTTTTTTTTGTAAAGTAGTATTGAGGTATTTGTCTTCAATCTCACTAATTCTGTCTTCCATTGATTTGATTCTACTCCCTTGCCCATTCAATGTATTATCTATTTCTGAAATCTCAGTATTAATCTTCTGGATATCTATTTGTTGTTTTTGTATCATTTCTATATTTTGTTTATGTTGTCAATTTTTTTCTTGTACTGTTTTTCTAAATTACTCCAGAGTTTTGTCTGTGTTTTCCTTAATTTTGTCAGTGTTTTCCTTGATCTGTCTCTTAATCCATTGAAGGTACCCAAATATAATTCCTTTGAGTTATTTATCAGGGAATTCCTATGCTACTTCTTCCTCAGCAATGTATCCTGTTTTTTCTTTTTTCTTTTTTCCCCTCCCACCTGGTCCCTTGTATCTACTACTTTATCTTGCAGTTTAGTGTGGTCTATGATGGTCTGTTGTCTCCAAGATATTGTGGTGTTATTGTGTTTATGTTTAATTTGTGGTTGTATGTTGGTGTGATTTATTCAAGATTTTCTTTTCCTTTATTTTGTTCTAATACATCTGTGAGCAGTGTACTGTGCTCCTCTATTTGCTAGTTGTTAGCACTTAGGCACTCACCACCTATCTCCTGGTTGTTGTAACAGAGAATGAGAGTGTGTGCACAAATCTCTGTTAGCTGTTTGTAAAGAGCAGTTGAGGGTGGGTTGAGCTGGTATTCTATTTATTGTTGGTCAGTTGGTGCAAAAGCAAGTGTTGGTCCTCACTTAGTGGCTGGGGCTTCAGTAGGACCAGGTATGGTTGGGTTGTGTGAGAATTGTTGTTGTTGTCTCCCACTCAGTTGTTGTTGTTAGGTGCTGTAGAGTCATCTTCCACTCACAGTAAACCTATTACAGCAGAATGAAACACTGTCCAGTCCTGTGCCAACCTCATGATACTTGCTATACCAGGGGCCATTGTTGTAGCCATTGTGTCAATCCATCTCATTGAGTGTCTTCCCCTTTTTCGTTGACCCTCCACTTTACCAAGCATGATATCTCTCTCCAAGGAATGATCTCTTCTGATAACATGACCAAAGTAGGTGAGATGAAGTCCAGCCATTCTTGCTTCCAAGGAGCATTCCAGCTGCACTTCCTCCAGGACAGATTTGTTAGCTCCTTTAGCAGTCCATGGTACTTTCAGCATTCTTTGCCAACACCACAACTCAAAAGGAACAACCCTTCTTCAGTCTTCCTTGTTCATTGTTCAGCTCTCACATGCATATGAAGTGATTGAAAACACCATGGCTTAGGTTAGGCACACCTTAGTCTCCAAAGAGACATCTTTTCTCTTCATCACTTTAAAGAGATCTTTTGCAGCAGATCTGCCTAATGAAATACGTCATGTGATTTTTGACTGCTGCTTCCATTGGTGTTGATTGTTGTTGTTGTCGTTATGTGCCGTTAAGTAGGGCCCGACTCATAGCAACCCCTCCTTGGGTTTCTGAAGCAGTATTACTACCCAAATAGATTGCCTAACCTTCCTTTTGAGTAGTGGCTGGTGGGTTTGAACCGCCAGCCTTCTGTTTAGCAGTCAAGTGCCTTAGGCACTATGCTACCAGAGCCCCTGTTGTTGATTATAGCACCAAATAATATGAAGTCTTTGACAACTTCAATCTTTTCTCCATTTATTGTGATACTGTTTATTGGTGCAGTTGTGAGAATTTTTGTTTACTTTGTCTTGAGGTGTAATCCATACTGCAGACTGTAGTCTTTAATCTTCATCAGTAGGTGCTTCAAGTTATCTTCAATATCAGCAAGCAAAGTAGTGTCATCTGTGTATCACAGATTGTTAATGAACCTTCCTCCAATCCTGATGCCAAGTTCTTCCTCATAAAGTCCAGCTTCTTGGATTATTTGTCCAGCATATATATTGAATAAGTATGGTGATATGTTACAACATTGACACACTCCTTTCTTGATTTTAAACCATGTGTTGTCCCCTTGTTCTATTTGAATGACAGCCTCCTGATCTATGTACAGGTTCCTCATGAGTACAATTAAGTGTTCTGGAATTCCCATTCTTCTCAATGTTATCCCTAATTTGTTATGATCCTCATAATCAAATGCTTTTGCATAGTCAATAAAACACAAGTAAACATCTTTCTGGTATTCTTTGCTTTGAGCCAAGATCCATCTGACATCAGGTATGATATCCTTCCTTCCACATCCTCTTCTGAATCCAGCTTGCAGTTCTGGAAGTTCTCTGTCAATACACTGCTGCAACTATTTTTGAATTATCTTCAGTAAGATTTTACTTGTGTTCAATATTATTATATTTAATTTCCACATTTTGTAGGATCACCTTTCTTTGGAATGGGTACCAATATGGATCTATTCTAGTCAGTTGGCCAGGTAGTTATCATTCAAATCTCTTGGCATAGCTGACTGAGTGCCTCCAGTGTGACATCCATTTGTTGAAACTTCTCAATGGGTATTCCATCAATTCCTGGAGGCTTGTTTGTCTTCACTTCCTTCAGTGCAGCTTCAACTTCTTTCTTCAATACCATTGGATCTTGATCATATGCCACCTCTTGAAATGGATGAGGATCGACCAATTATTTTTGGTATAGAGACTCTGTGTATTCCTTCCATCTCCTTTTGATGTTTCCTGCATCATTCAATATGTTGTCCATAGAATCTTTCAATATTGCAACTCGAAGCTTGAATGTCTTCTTCAGTTCTTTCAGCTTGAAAAATACTGAACATTTTCTTCCCTTTTGGCTTTGCCACTGCATGTCTTTTCACATTTCATTATGATAATTGAGTTTCTCTTCTCAATCTTTGAAATCTTCTGTTCAGCTCTCTTCTGACATCCTTTTTGGTCATTTCTACCTTTCCTCTCTTTCTAATGACCTCTTGCTTTCTTCATGAATGATGTTATGGATGTCATCCCACAATTCCTCTGATTTTTTTGTCATTGGTGTTTAATACATCAAATCTATTCTTTAGATGGTCTCTAAATTCAGCAAGGATATATTCAAGGTCATATTTTGGCTCTCATGGACTTGTTTTAATTGTCATCAACTTGAACTTGAACTTACATATGAGCAGTTGATGGTCTATTCTACAATCAGCTCCTGGCCTTGTTTTGGCTAGATATTGAGCTATTCTATAGCCTCTTGCCACAAATATAGTCAGTCTGATTCCTATGTACTCTATCTGGTGAAGCCTATGTGTATAGCCACCATTTATGTTGTTGAAAAAAGTATTTGCAACGAATAAGTCATTGGGCTTGTAAAATTCTACTGTGAGATCTCCTTTGTTATTTCTATTACCAAGACCAAATTTTCTATTTATCAGTGATATTTCTTTGTTTCCAGCTTTTGCATTCCAATCACCAGTGATCAACACATGCTGAGTTCATGTTTGGTCAATTTCAGACTTCAGAAGTTGGTAAAAATCTTCAATGTCTTCATCTTTGGCTTCGGTGTTTGGTGCATAAATTTGAATAATACTAGTATTAACTGGCCTTCCTTGTAGGGCTATGGATATTATCCTATTACTGATGTCATTGTACTTCAAGATAGATATTGATACATTCTTTGTGATGATGAATGCCATAGCACTCATCGTCAATTTGTCATTCCCGGCATAGTAGATCATATTGTTGTCTGATTCAAAGTGACCAAAACCAGTTCATTTCAGCTCACTGATGTCTAAGATATCACTTAGACACAAAAATAAAAAGTAAAAAAAAACGCCAAAGAAACAATAACAAGAGAACAAAAACCTCAAACCACATAAACAAACAGGAACATTCACAAAAAACAAACACACAAACAAACAGAAAACAAATGACAGGAAACATTTTCAAAATATATTAAAAAATAAAAGGATAAAAGAAAGATAATGAGGAAATGTATTTTTAAGAAATGCCACAATATCTGGAGAGGAAAGAATGAGAGATAAGTGTAAGAGTGAAAGAATTGTAAAGAAAAAAATGGGAAAAGTACAAAAGGAAAAACAAGGGATGGGAAGATACAAGAGAAAGAAGAAAGAAAGGAACCACAAAAAGGGAGGACAAAAAAAGAAAATACAAGAGCCATGAATGGAAAAAAAAAAAAAAAAGAAAAAAAGAAAAGGAAAGAGGAAGATAAAAACAATAATTTACAAACAAAAACAAAACTGTCAGGGCTGGGCATGGCACCCAAGCTCTGTCAGGGTACAGACTGGGCTGGCATTTCTGCTGGTCAAGAAGGTTGGTGGAGGTGAGGGATGGCCACACATCTGTTCACCAAGAGAATCTGGGGTATAAGCGTAACAAGGGGAATATTGCACCTTTCTAGTAGTCAGCTTCCAGTGCAGTTGCTGTGCTGTCTTTGGCAAGCAGAGCCTATTCTTAGGTCACTGTCTAGGTAAGAACCAGATTTGCATATATTCAAAATGGCTGCTCTTTCCACTTACAGATGTTGAAAATATCTGTGCTTTCAAGATAGCTGTTGGCAGTCCACAGTTCTGTTTATCATCTTCTTCATTGTTTTCCTTTCTGGTTGTCAGACACCAATGTAGTCCTTGCCTGTTCAGTCCTTGGTGATCCGAGCTGATTCTTAGGTATCATCTGGAAATATTCAAAATGGCTGTGCCCTCAGGACAGCCAGCAGTCTGCCATTCTGTTTGTTTCCTTCCTCACTGTTTCATTCACATTTTTCTACTAGTTCATTTTTAATCCACTTCTTTATCTTTCCCTTCAAAGCTTAGGGTTCCAGGATCATATTCTGTATCAGTTTCAATTGGTTTATCATTGCTTTGTTGCAGAGAGTCTGTGTAGCTTATCTGCCTATTCTGCTATGTTGTCAGAACAGTAGACACATTTCTTTAGAGTTCTCTCTCTTTTTCTTGAACATTGGCCTATTGAAGCCTTCTGCCTTGGTATCCATGAAATACAATTTCTGTTTCCTCAGCCACATGAATGTGCCATAAACTTCCCGTTTGTCTTCTATGTTCTGACATTGATTGAACAAATGGTCGAGAGGAAAGGCTGAAGTCAATTAGGGATCACTTCAATACATTTATGTTCTATATAGAGTCTTGGTCTTTCAAGTTCTGACAGCTATTATCTTCAATGCCTTTAAAGAACTGCTACTTAAAATTTTTTATCCAGTTATTATAGTTCTTCATAGCAAAATAGCAATTTAGTACATGTTGCTGCATCATACATAAAAGCAAGAGTATGGAATATATTTTCTTTATTCTTGGTAATTAAATTGCTGCAGTATGTATGTTTAAATGCATCATTATGATAGCTAGACCATGTAGTATCTCTGGAATATAAAATTTGAACATTATACAGTTGCCTATATAATTTTAGTGTCATTTACCAACATGGGAGGTAATGATTCAGAGACTGGCTATTAGTAGGTTACATTTAACATGTCTGTTAGTCAAGTCTGAATGAAGAGGAGGATCCAGCTGAATGTACAAGTATGGAGTTCAGAGGATATTCCAGGCTTGAGATATATTTTTGAAATTGGTCAGTATTTAGATGACATTTGAAGCTTTTAACTGGTTGAGATCCCATGTGAATTTAGTATGGACAGAGAAGAAATAGGAAGACAGCCTGCAGCACTCTTAACATTTAGACATTGGAAAAGGAAAACAAACAAACAAAAAAACCCAAAAAACTCACTGTTGAGTCGATTCGACTCATAGCAACCTCTCTTTGGGTTCCCGAAAAAGGAAGGGATTGAGGAAGGAATTGTGGAAAAGAAACTGAAAATGAGTGAACATTGAGGTTGGAGAAAAATCAACATATTTTTTTTTTTGGAAGTCAAGTGAACAAATTGTTCTTGGAAGGAGAGAGCAATCAACAATGTAAAATGCTGATAACACACAAAGTAAAATAAGGACATGGACTTAAGCATTGATTTAGGCAATGTGGGAGTGAATGGTGACTTTGGTGAGTGCAGCTTGAGAATTAGAGCCTTTGTGGACTGAAGAGAGAAAGAAAAGTAAGTCAGTTGAGAAGAGAGAAAAAAAAGTGAGTCAGTTGATGTAGAAATAATAGAGAACATTTTTACTGGGCTTTGCAAATAAAAGGGGCTGATAATTCGTGCCTAAGAATATGGACAATTATGAGGTCAGATTTTTTTTTTTTTTAAGTCTTATGATGGAGTTATTTTAGCTTGCTTACATGTTAATGTGAATGGTCCAAGTAAGAGGGAAAGAAGAATATATAAAGTATACATATTCCTTCTCAAAATAGGGAATGAGACTGAATTGAACAATGGAATACAAGCTATTAGAGTGTATTTAAAATCTTTAGCCATAACTTTAAAGTACAATCAGCCAGCATGGTTGCTTCTTCTTCTTTTTTTCTTTTATTACTTTCAGTAATCTTCTGTTGTTTGGTCAAATAAAGAATAAATGGAGAGATGAGTTATCCTAGAGTGTTTTGTCAGGTGTACAAGATAGAGATAGAGAAGCAAAGGAGTTGAGGGTATATGTAAGGGACAGATTATGATAAAAATGATGAACCATGAAATTTTAGGCTATGTTTCTAAGGCAATACAGAAAAAATGAGTGAAGAAAGAAAGAAAGAAAGAAAAAGAAATTGTGGGTTCCATTGGAGTCAAAGAATCATTGGAGTGGGAGACTCCTGGGAATAAGTGAAAAAGATAACAGGTTGTTGATATTTGAAAGGTGGTGTGCTATTGGTGATTTAAAAAAAAAAAATCTAGAATGTGACTATGAGAATGCATTGTAGAGATGGACTGGAGACTAGAATATTTGATGAGATGAGTTCAAGGAACTGAAATGTCTGTATGTAACTTCTAAATGGACAAGGAAGTCACTAAAAATAATTATAGCAGGATTATGTAGAACACAGTAGTAATACTCCTCAGTTATCAACTATCTAGTTGTCTGACATTTTGCATTTACAACAACAGTAAAAAATTTACTATCTGAATATTTTGCACATTGATAACATACATCTGGCTGTAATGAATGCTGAGGTGTTAAGCAAGAATAATGATGGTTGTGATGGTTAAGGTTATGTGTCAACTTGGTTCAGCCATGATTCTCAGTGGTTGAGCAGTTATACAAAGATGTAATTTAGCAGTTATGTAATGATGTAGTTACCCTCCATTTTTTGATCTGATGTAATCATTCTTCATTTTTGCATAACTACAATTTCCACATAATGACTGATATTTGGTAGCTTATCATGTTGATAAGGAGGAGTGGGTGTAATTCTAAGTCTCCAGTGTTCAATGGGTGAGAGGGATGCTGAGGAGGATGAAAGATGACTGTAGTAGGGTGGAATGGACTACAATCTGATGGTAACTGCTTCAGAGTAGCTAAGTAATCTGATTCCATTTTTTGAGAAGGTTGGAATATTGAGGATCAGAAATGATGTCCTCATTGCCAGTGAGGTTAAAATAAAGGAAGGCAAACTTTGGAGGTGAGATTTAAGATTAAGCTAATTTTACTAGTAGCAGACTGTGAGTTCATGACATTTCAATGAAAAGTTTCTGGGTTCTTGGAAGAGTAGGAAATTGAGTCAGATTAGGAACTATATATGCACACTTATGAAAAGGAGAATCTGGGTCATGATGAAGGCCTGAGGATTAAGTCTTCTTGTGATGACTGAAATGAACAGAGATGGAGTCAGTGGTGCCATTTAAAATATTGTGTTAACCAGTGTGTCATGACCTGTGACTAATCCGAATTGTTAAATTTTTTTTTTATATAGCCTGACTATTTGTTGTTGTTATGTGACATTGAGTTGAACCTGACTCATAGCGACCCCTCCTTGGGTTTCCGAGGCAGATTGGCCCATCTTCCTTCTAAGGAGTGGCTGATGGGTTTGAACCGCCAGCCTTCTGGTTAGCCTTAGGCGCTACACATAAACAACTGATATTCCAGTATCAGTGCTTTTAAACTGAATCCCTGTGATGGGTGATGGGACTGGCTCTGGTGGCAGGTTATGGGAAGGTGAAGAATCAGTGCCAAAGTTCCTTATTAGGACTGACCATTAACATAATGTAATCACCTTTAAATGTTTGTTATGCTATGATTGGGAAGGAACTCTGGTAGCATAGTGCCTAAGGCACTTAACTGCTAACCAGAAAGCTGGCAGTTCAAACTCACCAGCCACTCCTCACAAGGAAGTTTGGGCAATCTACTTCTGTAGTGATATTGCCTTGGAAACCCAAGGAGGGGTCGCCATGAATTGGGTCCGACTTCACGGCACATAACAACAGCAATGATTCAGAAAGTATGATGGGAGAGTACTGGCATCTCTGTGGACTCCTTCTTCAGTCCTATTTGGGATCAATTATAAATATCTGCAATATATAGCTTTAATGATTTCTTTAAAAAATGAAGTACAAATAGTAATGTTTGCTCTGCATTTATTAATTGCTTGATACTGAAAAAGTAATATAACTCTGAACCTCAGTTACCTTACCTATAACATGAATTAAATTGGATTAGAACCTTTTAGTGGTACAGACTTGGAATACAATTTATAGCATGCTTACAGTTAAACTACTACTCCTTCTATATATTTCAGCTGAGGTGCTATATGTACTTGTGATTTGCATTCAATCTTTCCATAAATGTTCCCTACATGAAAATATCCCTAACATCAAACAAGTTTTGTTGAGTCCATTATGGAGTGATTTTCTGTTTGTGTAAGGAAAAGAAAAAAACAAAACAAAACAAAACAACTTTGAATTTCCATTTTTTAATCTCTTAAACTTGTTTGGTCTTTCATCTTTCTCCTCACATTTTCGATAATGTTTAGGGAAAAAAGGTTTTTTTTTTTCACTCTTCTGGTAATACATCTCATCTTTGCTATTTCCTATGCATTTTCCTAAGAGATTATAATGTACTTAAAGTGCATTTAAGCAATACATAAGCTTTTTAGAATTTTTTGTTTAAAGCTTGTCTCCTTTGTAGTTAAAATGAGGAAAGGTAAAAAAAAGTCTGGAAAGATAACTCATACTGCGCCACTTGTTTAGTCAATTACAGGGCCACTGAGTATGTTAATTAAAGTTTACCTTTTCTCGATGTTGCTCAATCTTGCTTCTCTCTCTTATTCCACGGAAAAGCACTTCCAACGATAATTGTTAAGGATCTTCTGGAAGTCGGAGACAAAAGCCCTAATCTAAGTGATCTAATTGGATTGTATTAGTTATCTATTGCTGTGTAACAAATTGCTCTCAAATGTAGCTTCTTAAGAAGACGCATGCTTATTGTTTTAGAGTTTCTCTGATTTAGGATTCTGGGTGCATGTTAGCTGTGTTCTCTGCTTCATGGCCTCTCACAAGGCTGCAATCCAGTTGTTGACTCATGATCTGCAACCTCATCTGAAAGCTAGATTGGTGAGGTAACCACTTCTAAGATCACTCAGTAGTTGGTGGCAACATTCAAGCCCTTGAAGCATTACTAAACTGGTGCCTCTGTTCCCTGTCTTGCTGGTGACCTGCTCCCACATGGAATCTTACTTCTTCAAATAGTCCAAGTCTAGAATGCAAGAGAAAGAAATTATGGCAGCTGCTAACTAAAAGGTTGCCCTTTCAAACCCACCAGCCACTGCATGGGAGAAAGATGAGGCAGTTTGCTTATGTAAAGATTTATAGCCCTGGAAACCCTGTGGGGAAGTTATACTCTGTCTTACAGTGTGTCACTGTTGTAAGTTAATGTTTTATGTCAACTTGGGTGGGCTGTGTTTTTGAGTGGCTTGACACCTGGATGTACTTACTCCTTATGATGAGATAGTAATCACTTTCATGGTGGAATCTGCTGTGAGCAGCTAAGTAGTTGTAAGGCATTTACCTATGGGGTGTGGTCTACTTCCAATACATATGGAGAAGCTTTGTGAAAGGTCTTTAACTTTTTGGCACATTTTGTGCTGTGTTGCATGCTAAACTTTGCATTGTTCCTTGACTGAACCAGTGTTTTGCCATTTTGCCTGCTGATTTTGAGATTGTTGCATTTCATCTGCTGATCTTGGGTTTGTCAGCCTTAGCAGCTAGTAGCTGTGTTAGTCAGAAGAAGCCTCCAGCTCTAGGGCACCTGGAATAGAGGCAGAGCTGAAGCCCAGGGTTGAGGAGACTTCACCCAGCCCCTAGAGGCAGCACCCTGAATTTTGACTTTTAGCTTCATAAATTGTAACAAAATTAATTCCTATATGTTAAAGCCATCCACTTGTGATATTGCTGTTATAGCAACACTAAAGAGCTAACACAGTCTCTATGAGTAGGAATTGACTCTATAGAAATGGGTTTGGGTTTTTGTGGGTTGGAGGTTTTGAGGGTTATTTTGAAAGTTGTCTACTACATAGATTCACTCACACAATTGAAAAGGTGAGATGTAGTTTGCCTTCAGGCACAGGTGGGTCCAGAAAATTAAAAGATATCACACATCAGTTTTTCTCTTTTCATGGTAGCTCATAATGGGTTCAATTTTCACCCCTCCATTTTAGCAATCCAGTGGAAAGAGGGTGTTTCTTTTCTTAAACATTTTATTGTGATTTGGGGAAAAGTTTACAGAGCAAATTTGTTTTCCATTCAACAGTATATACACTTTTTTGTTTTGTTTTGTATTTAATTCCCACAATGTAACAGCTCTCTTCCTACTTCATCTCTGTGGTTATCTTTGTCTTGTATCCGTCTTTTCTATGCATCCCTGCTTTCTGAGCTTTCTTCTTGCACAAATGCTCCCCTTCTAATCTCCTGTGCTGGATTGCTCTAAGGGGTGTACCTCCCTGGTGCAATTGTTCTATTGTTTATATGAAGTTTAAGCCATGGAAGTGAGTTCAATTCTAGGCCTAGAGAGTGACTAGAGTCCATTATCTGGGGGTTTCACCAGTCTCTATCAGGCCAGTAAGCCTGGTCTTTCATATGATTTTGAGTTTTGTTCCACAACCCCCCCCCCCACTCTATCCAAGACAGGAGCTCTGGTGACATATTGCCTAAGGCATTTGACTGCTAACCAGCGGGTTGGCAGTTCAAACCCACCAGCCACTCCTTGGAAGGAAGGTTGGGCAATCTACTTCCATAGTGATACCACTTCAGAAACCCAAGGAGGGGTCACTATGAGTTGGATCCATCTTGACAGCAGTACGTTCTATCTAAGACCTCCAGTACTGGACCTAATACTTCCATGTGGTTGTCAGTGGTAGCTGGGCACCATCTAGTTCTTCTGGTCTCAGGGTCACTTAGGCTGAGGTTACCATGGTCTACTAGTCTCTTTAGTAATTGTTTTCATGTGCCTTTGCTTTTCTTAGTTCCAGATGAGAAGATACTTTGTTTCCTGTTAGTTCCAAAATATATATGGAAATTTTTATAGCACATAAAATTGTGCATGTAGAAATATTGTATGCCAAACCTATATATGGTCGTGGGTATTTTCCTGTTCATCTACCCATACTTGATTATTTTGCTTGTCTGCCTATGTATCCACCCATTGATTAATATTTGTTATTATCAATAAGATTGACCAATTCTTTTTGGTACAGTGACTCTGTGCATTCATTCCATTTTCTTTTTATGCTTCCTGCATCATTTAATATTTTGCCCATAGAATATTTCAATATTGCAACTCGAGGCTTAAATTTTTTCTTCAGTTCTTTCAGCTTGAGAAATGCCAAGTGTGTTCTTCCCTTTTGGCTTTCTAACTCCAGATCTTTGCACATTTCATTACAGTAATTGGTTTGTCTGCTCAAGCTGCTCTTTGAAATCTTCTGTTCATCTCTTTTATCTTGTCATTTCTTCCATTTGCTTTAGCTACTTTCCACTCAAGGGCAAGTTTCAGAGTCTCTACTGTCATCCATTTTGGTCTTCTCTTCCTTTCTTGTCTTCTTAGTGATCTCTTGCTTTCTTCATGGATAATGTTCTTGATATCCTCCCACAATTCTTCTGGTTTTCAGTCGTTGGTGTTCAATGCATCAAA
>NW_006922083.1:1042982-1048093 GCF_000298275.1 Orycteropus afer afer | reverse complement strand
AGTTTATTCTCTTAGTTTGGAGGCTTTAACTCCAAGTTCAAGGTGCCAGGCTCTAGGGGCTGGGTGAAAGCCCCTCAACCTTGGAGTCCAGCTCTGCTTCCTGCTCTAAGCCTACTGGAACTAGAGGCATTTCTTCACTCAGACAGCTGCTAACTGCTGAGGCTGACAAACCCAAGGTTGACAGGTAAAAAGACACAGTCCTGATGTTACCAAACCACATGGCAAGCCATTAATTTAAGTCCATTATAAGTCCCAAGGTCGACAGAGCATGACAGGCTGCTAAACAATGGCATAACAACATGCAGGGTCCACACGTGCCATAAGTTAGAGACCATTCTCAAAGCTGCTTCTTATATACAGGATGAAGACCACATACTCAAAGCAGCTACTCAGCTGCTTGTAGTAGATCCCACCATGTAGTTAATTTCCAGTTTCATCATGGGGAATAACTACCACCAGCTACCCAGCCGCTCAACCAGGCCCAGCCAAGTTGACACAGAAACATAACCACCACAGTAGATCATATGATTGTCTGATTCTAAATGGCCCAAACTGGTCCATTTCAGCTCACTAATGCCTAGGCTATCAATCCTTATGTGTTCCATTTCATTTTTGACAACTTCCAATCTTCCTAGACTCATATTTCGTACATTCCTTGTTCCAATTATTAATGGATGTTTGCAGCTGTTTCTCCTCAATTTGAGTCATGCCACATGAGCAAATGGAGGTCCTGAAAGCTTTACTTTATCCATATCATTAAGGTTGGTTCTACTCTGATGATGCAGCTCTTTCCCAGTCATATTTTGAGTGTCTTCAACAACAACAACATCCAACCTAAGGGGCTGGTCTTCCTGCACTGTATCGGACAATGTTTCCAGGCTATTCATAAAATTGCACAGTAATGTATCAGATGGTGTTTCCCTCCTGTTCATAAGGTTTTCCCTGGCCAATTTATTGAGAAGTAGTTGCTCTCTTCCTTCTTCTTTGTCTGTCTCAGTTGGCCAGCCACGTTGAAACCTGTAGACCATGTGCAACCCTGCTAATATTTGAAACACTGTTTGGACAGCCTCAAGCCTCCAAGCAATGCACAAGCCACCACAGTATGACAAACTGACAGACAAGTTCATCTCCTTTAGCTGTTAGATACCTCTCAGATCTCCCCTTACCTTAATCTTCATTCATTTCAGGTGCTGGCATATGTTCAAGAACCAATGGTATTGAAGGAAGAAGTCAAAGCTGCACTGAAGGAAGTGGTAAAGAACAATGTTCCAGGAATTGATGGAATACCCATTGTGATGTTTCAACACACGGATGCCCTGCTGGAAGCACTCACACAGTTATGCCATGAGGTTTGGAAGACAGCTACCTAGCCAAATGACTGGGAGAGATCCATATTTGTACCCATTCCAAAGAAAGATGATCCCATAGAATGTGGAAATTGTTGAACAATATCATTAATATCACATGCAAGTAAAATCTTACTGAAGATAATTCAAAAATGGTTGCAGCAGTATACTGACAGAGAACTTCCAGAAATGCAACTTGGATTCAGAAGAGGACTCAGAATGAGGGATATCATTGCTGATGTCAGATGGATCTTGGCTGAAAGCAAAGAATACCAGAAAAATGTTTATTTGTGTTTTATTGACTATGCAAAAGCATTGGACTGTGTGGATCATAACACATTGTGGATAACATTGAGAAGAATGGGAATTCTAGAACACTTAACTGTAATCATGAGGAACCTGTCCATAGACCAAGAGGCTATCATTCAAACAGAACAAGGGGACACTGCATGGTTTAAAATCAAGAAGGGAGTGCATCAGGGTTGTACCCTTTCACCATACTTATTTGATCTATAACTGTGCTGTGCAAATAATTAGAGAAGCTGGATTATATGAAGAAGAATGTGAAATCAGGATTGGAAGAAGAATCATTACAACCTGTGATATGCTGACGGCACAACTTTGCTTGCTGGAAGTGGACATGATTTGAAGCACTTACTGATGAAGATTGAAGAACACAGTCTGCAGTATGGATTACATCTCAATATAAATAAAACAAAAATCCTCACACCTGGAACTACAAGCAGCATCATGATAAATAGAGAAAAGATTGAAGTTGTCAAAGACTTCACATTACTCATTTCTACAATTGATACCAATGTAAGTAGTGGTCAGGACATCGGACAATGTATAGCAATGGGCAAATCTGCTGCAAAGGACCTCTTTCAAGTGCTGAAGAGGAAAGATGTTTCCTTGAGGACTAAGGTGAGCCTGACACAAGCCATTGTATTTTCCATTGCCTCTTGTACATGTGACAGCTGGACATTGAATAAGCTGGACATTGAATAAGCTGGACATTGAATTCTTCAGAAGAATTGATGCTTTTGAGTTGTGATGCTGGCGAAAGTACCGTGGACTGCTAAAAGAACTAACAAATCTGTCCTGGAGGAAGTACAGCTGGAATGCTCTTTGGAAGCAAGAATAACCAGAGTTCATCTCATCTACTTTGGTCATGTTATCAGAAGGGACTATTCCCTCGAGAAGGATGTCATGTTTGGTGCAGTGTAGTAAATTACCTTTTCAAGCCGTAAGTCTTTGTAAACTACATGGTGGAAATTTTCTGTGAGCAATTGAGGAGCTTCTGATTGTTAAAGTTAACCACCTGGGGTATTTCTGTGAGAGAGGCACAAAACAATGTTCTGGGAAGTTCACTCTGTCTCAGGTGCTTAGAATTCTGATGTTGTGATTGGCTAGTTTGGTCACTCTGCCAGGCTCCAAAGGAGCCCTCCTAGAGCAAAAGGAGTCTCTCTCTGACTGCTGGCTGAGAAAGATGTGCTGCTGAGAGAAATATGTTCCTGAAACACATGCACTGTTGGGACAGAGACTGTTGGCTGAGAGATGGTGGGCAGAGAGAGACTGAGTGTTCTTCCTGAATTTGAATTGTAGCCTGGTGCTTCCCTAATAAATGCCATATTCTGTGAGTTCTGTGTTGCCAGTGCAGTGAATTATTGAACCCAGCAGAGAGGTGGTGGATGCTGCGGGAGGAACGGTTGGTGTCAGGGATGGTGAAAGGGCTAGAGGGAGGCAGCATATCTGGCATTGCAGGGATAGGTCTTGGGCTACTGATGGTGATTCTGTCTTCCTCTTGTGGGGTTAGAGGAGGTCAGAAGATGTGGCCTCCCTGCCCTTTTGGCACTTGGTAAGGTGGAGGGTCAATGAAAGAGGGAAAGGCCCTCAATGAGATGGATTGACACAGTGGCTCTGGTGATGGGCTCGAGTATAGCAAAGATCATGGTGCTGGAGCAGGACTAGGCAATGCTTCATCCTGCTGTGCATAGGGCTGCTGTGAGTTGGAGATGACTCAATGACACCTAACAACAACAACAACATTACCGATAATGCAATATTGTGCATGTAATAGTATTTACTTTTATTTTCTGTACCTTTTCCACCTCTCCATAGCTTCCTTTTCCTTAGTGATATTGTGCTGGTCACCCACTTTTGGACTGGGCAATCTACTTCCATAGATATCCTGCGTTGGACACCCAAAAAGGGGTCTCTATCAGTTGGATTGAATCGAAGACAATGAGGGAGAGTGAGGTTTTTTGTTTTTGTTTGTTTGTTCACCCAATTCAATATGTATCTCTTACCTAGCTAGCAATTTTCTCTCCCTCCCCTCCCATCCCTGGTAATAGACAAATAATGTTTCCTTCCATGTGTCAATCTTTCTTTGACTTTTTATAATATGGATTCACACAGTATTTGTTGTTCTGTGATTGACATATTAAACTCAGCATAATGTCCTCCGAGTTTGTTTGTGTTATGGGATTTTTTTTTTTTGGTAGAATTTTCTTTATACTTTAACATTCCATAGTATTCTATTGTGTGTATGTACCATAGTCTGGTTATCCATTTTATCCATCGATGAACACTTAAGTTGTTTCCACCTCTTTGCTATTGTGAATTGTGCTGCAATTAACATGAGTGTGCATATATCAATTTGTGTCCTGGCTCTCCTTTGTTTAAGATACATAACTAGTAAGGATAGCTGGATCAAACGATATTTCTATTTTCATTTTTTTTAAGGAAGTGCTATACCATTTTCCACAGTGGTTGCACCATTTTACAGTGCCATCAGGAAGAGTTCCAATCTCTCCACACTTTTGCCACCATTTGTTGTTTTCTGTCTTGTTGAACTTTGCTGTTATTGCTGGAGTGAGATGATACCCCATTATTGTTTTGATTTGCATCTCTCTAATGGTGGCATAGTGCCTAAGGCACTTGACTGCTAGCCAAAAGTTTGGTGGTTCAAACCCACCAGCCATTCCTCGTAAGGAAGGTTGGGGAATCTACTTCTGTAGTGATACCACCTCAGAAACCCAAGGGGGGGTCACTATGAGTTCAAGATGATTCAGTGGCACATAACAACAACAACAATAACAATAATGGCTAATGATAGCAAGCTTTTCTTCTTGTATTTCTTGGCAAAAGAATATTTGTTTCCTAATAGTTCCAGCAGAATTCTTGGGCTTACATTCACTGATTTAGTTTGGTTCACACAGTCACTGGCAAGTTAATCATGCATCTCTTATTGGCTGTTCTGACCCATGCAGCTTCTTCTGAAACTAGAAGGACTGGACTTCCTTAGATGAACCACAGGGTCTGAGACTGGTGGAGGAGTACTGCATCAAAGAGCAATAGGATGTTATTCCAAAAGAAGAAACAGGTTTCTGGGCATGAAAACATAAACAACAGATGAGCACTATGGCTAGGCTACCCTACTTTAACAGAGCTTGAATCTCATTAGAATATGACAAGCACAGTGATGTTTGAGCCTCTGTTGCTGAATGAGAGTTCAATGACTCTGGACATACTACCTTTCCCACTCAGGAACTAATCACACTCTTCTGTGACTGAGTGCCTACTATGTGTCATACATTGTGATAGATGCTTTATATATATATATATATATATATATATATATATATACACACATACATATATATATATATATATATATATATATATACATATACAAATATATATATAGTCTCATGGGATAACTGCAACAGCCTTGTATATTCGTCATTGTGTCATTTTTACAGA
>NW_006922083.1:1009703-1042132 GCF_000298275.1 Orycteropus afer afer | reverse complement strand
TATATATATATATATATATATATATGCTTTGCTGGTTTTTGTGTTTCTCTAGAGTACCCAATCTAACACAGTAGGATTGCCCAACCTTCCTTCCGAGCAATCACTTAACTTATTGAAATTCAATTCTTACCTGAAAGGATTTGAAGCATCAGAGTGTATACATAAGTATAAAGTGTAAGGAAGTTGGGATAGAAAATAGAATCAAGAAAATTTAGAAAACAAATTTTTAAAATAATGCTCCAACTAAATTTGATATTACCAAATATATGTGTTTCTTTTTTAGGTCATCTTTTCCTTTTTATTGTGTACCCCAATGCTATAGAAATTATGGGAAAAGTTTAGTGAAACAGGAAAAATGTGCTTGCATATGACTACACATAGTAAGTGTAAAATGAATGACTAGTTGCAAAACAGAAAATAGAAATCTTTATGGCAGTTATTTTATCTCTCTGTCTCTCAGTCTTCTCACCTATAAAATAGAGAGACTAATAATTAGTAGGGTTGTGTGAAGAACAGAAATAAGTAAAGCTAAATTTTTAACTATGCTCAATAAAATTTACCTGACATCCAAATAAAATATTGTCTTAAATAGATTCCCAAAGTAATCATTTAACCCAAGGAGAAAATTTAAATGGGTTTAGTTTAACTTTATATTTTTTAATGGCACAGACTATTGTGTCAGGAAATGAGTAAAACAGTAAGTACTGAATTTTCTAATAGCAACATGATCCCATTGAATGATCTCTTGAATCTGACATCTTCTTGGCCATTAAAAGCTTTTCTTTAGAGGCTTACTGCAACAACACTCAAGCAGTCAATTTCAAGAACTTTTTATTTGATTATTCTATTCTTCTATAGATTTATTTTTATTTTGTTATCTCTTGATGGACTGTTCCTCAATTTTCAGAAATTTCTGAATTTACCCATCATGTTGGATGGTATATTTCTACAGATTTTACAAAGTAAGTTTGACCCTTGAACAACGTGGGGGTTAGAGGCATTAACACCCACCCCCCACACACAGTTGAAAATCCATGTACAACTTTTGATTCCCAAAAAACTTAATTACTAATAGCTTACTGTTGACTGGAAGCCTTACCAATAATATAGTCGATTAATAGTTCTTACCATACAGTAATTAGATTTCCACACAAAAACACTCACGTAAACATACAACAGATAATTTTATTAACTGAAAGACATGTTAATTATCACTGGTGACTGGAACACAAAAGTTGGAAACAAAGAAGAATCACTAGTAGTTGGAAAATTTGGCCTTGGTGACAGAAATAATGCTGGCGATCACATGATAGAATTTTGTAAGACCAATATCTTATTCATTGCAAATAACTTTTTCCAACAACACAAATGGGAGCTATGCATGTGGACTTCATCAGACAGAGTATACAGAAATCAGATTGAGTACATCTGTGGCAAGAGGTGATGGAAAAGCTCTTTAGCCAAAACAAGGCCAGGAACTAATTGTGGAATAGACCATCAACTGCTCATATGTAAGTTGAACTTGAAGTTGAAGACAACTAAAACAAGTACATGAGAGCCAAAATATGATCTTGAACATATCACTCCTGAATTTAGAGACCATCTAGAATAGAATAGATTTGATGCACTGAACACCAATGACTGAAAACCAGAAGAATTGTGGGATGACATCAAGAACTTCATCCATGAAGAAAGCAAGAGGTCATTAAAAAGAAAAGAAAAGAAGAAAATACCAAAATAGATATCAGAATAGATTCTGAAACTGGCCCTTGAGTGGAGAGGAGCTAAAGCAAAGGGAAGAAATGACAAGATAAAAGAGCTGAGCAGAAGATTTCAAAGAGCAACTTGAGCAGACAAAGCCAATTACTATAATGAAATGTGCAAAGACCTGGAGTTAAAAAGCCAAAAAGGAAGAACACACTTGGCATTTCTCAAGCTGAAAGAACTGATGAAATAGTTTAAGCTGCAAGTTGCAATATTGAAAGATTCTATGGGCAAAATATTGAATGATGTAAGAAGCATCAAAAGAAGAAAGGAATACACAGAGTCATTGTACCAGAAAGAACTGGTCAATCCTCATCAATTTCAGGAGGTGGCATATCATCAAGAACCAATGGTACTGAAGGAAGAAGTCAAAGCTGCACTGAAGGAAGTGATAAAAAACAAGGTTCCAGGAATTGACGGAATACCCATTGAGATATTTCAACAAATGGATGCCCCATTGGAGGCACCCACTCAGTTATGCCAAGAGATTTGGAAGACAGCTACCTAGCCAACTGACTGGAAGAGATCCATATTTGTACCCATTCCAAAGAAAGGTGATGTCACAGAATGTGAAAATTTATTGAACAATATCCTTAATATCGCATACAAGTAAAATCTTACCAAAGGTAATTTAAAAACAGTTGCAGCAGTATATTGACTGAGAACTTACAAAGATGCAAGTTGGATTCAGAAGAGGACGTGGAACATTAGATATCATTCCTGATGTCAAATGGATCTTGGCTCAAAGCAAAGAATACCAGAAAGATGTTTACTTGTGTTTTATTGATTATGCAAAAGCATTCGGTTGTGTGCATGCGGTTAAGTAAATTACCTGGTATGACTTTTCTCGTCATAAGTCTTTGTAAACTCAGTGGTGGAATTTGCTGTGAGCAACTGAGGAGCTCCTGATTGGTATTTCTGTTGGGCATGGCACAAAGCAATGTTCTGGGAAGTTTGCTTGGCCACTCTGGCAGCCTCAAAAGGAGGCCTCCTAGAGGCAGAAGTCTATCTCTGACTGCTGGCTGAAAAAGACCTGCTGCTGAGAGCCATGCACTCCTGAGAGCCATGTGCTGCTGAGAAAGAGACACTGAGAGACATGCACTGCTAAGAGAGAGACACTGAGGGACACATACTGTTGGGAGAGAGACTGTGAGAGACTATTGGCTTAGAGACAGCAGGCTGGGAGAGACTGAGTATTTTTCCTGAACTTGAATTGTAACCTAATGCTTCCCTAATAAACCCTATAATTGGTGAGTTCTGTGTGGTCACTGCAGTGAATTATCGAACCCAGCAGAAAGGTGGTGAGTGCTGTGGGAGCAACATATGGTGTCAGGGTTGATGAAAAGAATGGAGAGAGGCAGCATGTCTGGCCTCACAGGCATAAGCCTTGGGGTACTGTTAGTGATTCTGCCTTTCTCTTGTGGGGTTGGAGGAGGTGAGAAGATGTGGTCTCCTTGCCAACTTGGCAGTGGATCATAACAAATTATGGATAACATTGAGAAGAATGCGAATTCCAGAACACTTACTTGTACTCATGAGGAACCTGTACATAGGTCAGGAGGCTGTCATTCAAACAGAACAAGGGGGCACTGGATGGTTTCAAATCAAGAAGGGAGTGCATCAGGGTTGTATACTTTCACCATCCTTATTCAATATATATGCTGAGCAAATAATTTGAGAAGCTAGACTATATGAAGAAGAACATGGCATCAAGTTTGGAGGAAGAATCATTAACAACCTGCATTATGGTGATGACACAACCTTGCTTGCTGAAAGTGAGGATGACTTGGAGTGCTCACTGATGAAGATTGAAGAATACAGTCTGCAGTGTGGATTACATCTCAATATAAAGAAAACAAAAATCCTCACAACTGGATGAGTAAGCAGTGTCACAATAAATGGAGAAAAGATTGAAGGTGTCAAAGACTTCACATTGCTTGATTCTACAATTGATGCCAATGGAAGCAGCAATCAGGACATCTTAGGAGGTATAGCACTGGGAAAGTCAGCTGCAATGGACCTCTTTCAAGTGCTGAGGAGCAAAGATGTCTCCTTGAGGACTAAGGTCCACCTCACACAAGCCATGATATTTTCTATTGCCTCATATGCATGTGAGAACAGGAGAGTGAATAAAGAAGACTGAAGAAGAATTGACGCTTTTGAGCTGTGGTGCTAGGAAGGAATGCTGAAAGCACCACAGACTGCTAAAAGAACTAACAAATCTGTCCTGGAGGAAGTGAAGTTGGAATGCTCCTTTGAAGTGAGAATGGCCAGACTTCGTCTCACATACTTTGGTCATGTTATCAGAAGGGACCATTCCCTGGAGAAGGATGTCATGCTTGGTAGGGTGGAGGGTCAACGAAAGAGGGGAAGGCTCTCAACTAGATGGATTGACACAATGTCTGCAGCGATGGGCTCAAGTATAGCAGGGATCGTGGAGCTGGTGTGGAACCGGGTGGTGTTTTGTCCTGCTGTTCATAGGGTCACTATGAATTGGAGACAACTTGACAGCACCAAACAACAACAAAAAATGATGACTATTTACTATTATTTAACTGGAATGAGTTCACCATCCAGGTCTTCATCCTCTTTGTCATCACCTTGAGTAGGAGAAAAAAGAGGAGGGATTATTTGTGTTGTTTCAGAACTGGCAGAAGTGGAAGAGATGGAGGAGGTTGAAGGGGAGGCAGGAACACCTGGTGTAACTTTATAGAAATACAACATAATTTCTATCTAACTGCTTTGCTTTTTCATTTTCTCTAAAATTACTTCTATAAGGTGCCAATCCTGCTTTTGCTATTTGTTTCTTTCAATGTTTGTATCATAGAAGAGCCCATATAGTGAAAGAATTCAAAGCAAACTTGAATAATTGGAATGCTTCTACCAGATGGTCTAACATCAATTTGTTTTCTGGCCTGCAGTAAAGTGAAGTAATGCATCATTATGATTGTTTAAAAGATGGAGAAGATGAGACAAAAACAGGTTAAAGTGATTTGTCAAGGTTGCATACCCACTCCCATTGAGTTGGATCCAACTCATAGCGAACCCTCCTTGGGTTTCCGAGATGATATCACTACAGTAGATTGCCCAACTTTCCTTCCGAGGAGTGGCTAGTGGATTTGAACTGCCAGCCTTCTGGTTAGCAGTCAAATGCTTTAGGCAGTATGCCACCAGAGGCTTCACTTCTGACTCAATGTCCTGTCCTTTAGTTTTTTATTTTTAAAGATGAATGTGCTGTCTAGTAGTAGGCATACCATTTTCTTCATACCTTTGTTGTATATGTTTTATTAAAGCTATCAGAAATTAGAAATCATTGTTTCTCAGGTTGCATTGAACACTGTGCTAAGTTCAAATTGATGCTTTCTAAATACCTTTGATGAGTCATTCTAAAAATAGCCACATTTTTCCACTTTGTTTTATGGTGGTAGATTTGGCTGAGTTTATTTTGGTGATAGCATTTTAGTATAGATTAATTTGATTATCTAGAAGTTTGGGAAATATATTTCACATCTACATTATAGTATTTATTTTAACACCATTTAAAAAAATTCACAAGGAATCTAAAATTACTGCATTTTCAAAACATCCAGCCAAGGAGACTAAAGATAAATTGTATTCAACAGTTTTAATCTTTCGTAGTATACTGGCATACACACACATATGCACACACACACAAATAAGTGAATGCTCTAACCAAAAATATTTTTAAATCCCTAAAGAAGCATTAAATGGGTCTTTATTGACACTGTAGCATTATAACAGACAGGTGATTTAATTTGTGTTATTTTAAAAATGTTATTATTAAATATTCATGACATATTCTACTTTATGGGACTTAAATACTTACACTGAAATCATATGGTGAAGATAAAATGCAGACAAAGAGTCTGGGTTCCCACAGCCACCGACCCCCAAATGACCTGCTAATAAATGCCAGATTCTCATCTGTAAAACTCCTTTGGGAGAATAATAAAGGATGAACATTTGCCCCAACATTTATTTTTATAAAACCAACACCTTTAGTTTGTTTCAAGAGAATCATTTTCCTACTCTATAAAAGTCTGTGGCCCTTTATGGTAATGTATACCTCATGTCAACCAGCTAGAGCTGTAAATTTGGGCAATTGCATTCGGAAATTCAGAATCCGGTCCAGCCAATCTAGATGACTCAAATTAAAGTTGATCTTTAGCTTATATTCTGGTTCGTAGTACATTTACCATCTAATTATATAATCCTTCATTTTTGTTGGACCATAGCTTTGCTTGTGAAATTTTAAGGAATAAATTTATGTAGATTTAAAACAGAAACACAGTGGATACAATCAGTCTTGTGATTAGTAATTGCTATAGGCCAGAAATTCCCAAACATTTTTAACTAGGGGAACTAGAGAACAGATGGGTACACTCACAGCACACTGAAGAGAATAATGGAAACTGTGAGTAATATAAATATATAGAAGATATTGAGAGGTGAATCAAAATTAATTTAGAAATATGCCAAGAGGTCTTTGCATAAGTGCCTGCCACATTCACAGCTTTCCCTTAAGAAAACTGCTCATAGTATCTCTGCTTTTAATATTTAATAAATCTAATAAATGTCGGCTATGAAAGGTGCTCTCGTGGCATAATGGATAAGGCATTGGCTGCTAACGAGAAGGGCAGCAGTTCAAACCCAGCAGCTGCTGTGCAGAAGGAAGATGGGGCAATATACTTCCATAAAGATTTACAGCCTTCGAAACCCAATGAGAGTCACTATGAGTTGAAATCAACTTGATGGCAATGAGGTTTTTTGTTTGTTTGTTTTGTTTTTTTTAATGGCTCATACAAAGGAGCTTTTATGGGACAACCGTTAAGTGTTTGCTTGTAAAGTTTAAGATTGGTTGTTTGAACCAACCAGTAGCTCCATGGGAGAAAAGAGCTGAGGATCTGTTCCTGTAAAGGTTATAAACTAGAAAACTCTATGGGGCAACTCTACTCTGTCATATAGGGTTGCTTAAGAATTAGAATAACTCGGCACAAAACAAAAATATGGTGCATGCTGGGGTAGTGGTGGTTCAGTGGTAGAATTCTTGTCTTCCATGCCAGAGATGCAGGTTCAATTTTTGGCCAGTGCATCTCATTGGTTAATGGAGGCTTGCATGTCACTGTGATGTTGAATAGGTTTCAACGGAGCTTCCAGAATAAGTTGAAAGAGGAAGAAAGGCTTAGTGCTCTACTTTTGAAAAATAGACTATGAAAATCTTATGGATCATGAGGGTCTCACTTATCATGGGACACAGGATCAGATTTTGTTTTGTTCTGTTGTGGAGTTGCTATGAAATGGGGCTGACTCCATCAGAGTTAATAACAACTTGTATCTAAGTTGTTCTCATTCCAAGTAAGTCTACTACAACTTTGGTTACTGCTTAAAGTAGTTCAAAGGTACAGGCTATATGTAGAGTATTAGTCTTCTCTAAGGTGACTTAGTGGGAGCTCTGGTGGTTAATGCATTGGGCTGCTAACCAAAATGTCAGTGGCTCAACTCTCAAGCAGCTCCATGGGGGAAAGATGAGTCAGTCTTCTCTGTAAAGATTTATAGCCTTGGAAACTCTATGGGTCAGTTCTACTCTGTCCTATAAGGTCACTATTAGCTGGCATCAACTTGATGGCAGTGTGTTGGGCTTTTAAGGTGACTCGGTAAGAATAATCACTTGTCTGTCAGTTTGTCATACTATAGTGCCTTGCATGTTGCTGTGAGTCTAAAGGCTATGCAACCAGTGTTTCAAATACCAACAGGGTCAACCATGGTGGAAGTGTTTTAGTGGAGCTTCCAGACTGAGATAGATTGCAAAGAAGGATGGAACCATCCACTTCTGAAAAAAATTGGCCACTGAAAACCTTATGAATAACAGTGAAGCATTGTCTGATATATTTTATTACTGGTTAAAAAAAAAAAAAAAAAAATCTTTGACCCATAGACTAGATGCTTCATATTGGATTTTAGCAAATCTCAATCATGTCCTATCAGGAGAAGAAGGAATGCTAACTACATTTAAAAAGTAATTAGAATTGACAGATTTGCCTAATGAAAACTTGTTAGCATGGAGTTGCTCCCAACCCTATAGGTCATGGCCACTCTATAGGACAGGCTAGAATAGCCCTATAGGGTTTCAGAGGTTGAAATTTTTATGAAATCAGACTTCCATATCTTTCTCCCATAGAGCAGCTGGTAGGATCGAATCACCAACCTTTTGGATAATAGCCAAGTGTTTAACCACTGAGCCACTAGGAATTCTTATAGATTCTTCCATTTTTCAGAATCTCCATGTGGCTTTCTGTGGATGTTTGTTTTGGAAGCTCTAAGATAGAGATGGCTGTATGGTCAATGCTTACCCAAGCTACTCCCTCTCCGTGTAATTTACAGAGAGTCACCAATTGTAGTGAATGAAAGTCTTTTAATTGTAGGAAAAAAGTCTTGTTCTTGATAGCAAAAAGTGCTAAGTAACTCAGAAGTTAAGGAGAAAAGAGGGAGAGAGGGAGAGAGAAATGAAAGGCAGGTGGGAGAGAGCTAGAGAGACAGAGTATATTACAAAAACAAAAATACTTCCCAATGAATTTTACCTAAAATATTCAAAGTCTAACCCATAAGCTAACCTAAAAAAGTTGTTGTTAGGTGCTGATGAGTCATCTCTGACTCACAGCGATCCTATGCACAGCTGAATGAAACACCACTGGTCCCACACCAGCTCCATGATCCTTGTTATACTTTAGCCCATTGTTGCTGCCACTGTGTCAATCCATCTCATTGAGAGCCTTTCCCTCTTTCATCGACACTCCACCTTACCAATCATGACATCATTCTCCAGTGAATAATCAAAAGTATGTGAAATGAAGTCTGGCCATTCTCATTTACAAGGAGCATTCTGTCTGCACTTTCTCCAGGACAGACCTGCTAGTTCTTTTAGCAGTCCACTGTACTTTCAGCATTCTTTGCCAATACCACAACTCAAAGGTATCAACTCTTCTTTGGTCTTCCTTATTCATTGTCCAGCTCTTACATGCATATGAGAGAATTGAAAATATCATGGCTTGTGTCAGGTGCACCTTAGTTCAAGAAGATAGATTAATAAAATAAAATCAGAAACTAGAAGATGAATTCAAAGCAGATAAAATAGGAAAAGTTATAGAATTATAGAAATTTGATATATGTATAGTTTGGACCTATAAAGAAATAAAAGAAGGAGAAATATCTGTCTAAAAGATAAGAAAAAATGAATCAAATAGAAAAGATGAAAGAAAAAGTGGCTAAAAAGAATCAATGAAAAAAATCTTAACATATATATATATATATATATATATATAAATATATAAATATATAAATATATAAATTACAAGTAGCATAAAATCTAGAATGTAGTTTTGTTAAATATTCCCTATAGTGGAAGGCTTAATGGCACAGTGAGGAGTGTGGAATCAAATGACAAGGATCCAGGATTAAATGTAAACTGTATATTTTTATTTGTATGACTTTTTGCAAATGATATAAAAATACTATAAAAATATCTCTCTACTTATTGGTGTCCTCATATATAAAATCAAAAACCAAACTCATTGCCATCAAGTTAATTCTGACTCATATCGACCTTTATTGGTTTTCCAAGCATGTAAATCTCCACAGAAGTTGACTGCCTCATTATTCTCCTGCAGAGTGTATGATGGATTTGAATCACCAAAATTTTGCTTAGCAGCCAAATGTCTTGACCACTGGGCCACCAAAGCTCTTTCATGTACACCTAAACCAAAAAACCAAGCTCACTGCTGTTGAGTTGGATCTAACTCACAGTGACCCCTCCTTGGGCTTCTGAGGAATGGCTAGTGGGTTTGAACAGCCAACTTTCTGGTAGCAGTCAAAAGCCTTAGGCACTATGCCAAAAGGAAATAAACACATTTTCTATCTCAAAAACTAATCACAAAGGTTAAATAAGCAAAGTATTTAAAAATACTTAGAATAATGCCTGGTACATTTGTAATTTTTTCAGTAAAAGTTAGTTATTATTATCTTTTCTGTATGTTTGAAATAGTTTGTAGTAATTTTTAAAAAAGGAATGAAGGTAGAATAAAACAATATTAAATATGTAAATAGTTGAGAAGTGTTTGTGAAACTAAATACAAACATTAAGTATTGATTTTAGAAAACATACCACATATGCTATTAATTTTAACAGAAAAATGTGTTTCAAATATCACATTTTATCACTTTAGACTGAGTGAAGCAGTGAAGAAGTAGAAGTACTTCTTCATTTTTGTTGATGGAAGTCAAAAGATACCATTTTATTTTAGTGATAGAGAATGGTAAAATGCAGAAAAATGGAAAAAGTCAATTAGTGCATGTGTCATAGGATAGACAACAACAGAAATATCAGAGAAGCCCAGCAATATGGAAATAAAAAAATAAGATGTCAGAAATAAGAATAAAAAATAACAATGGTCTGACAAATATTTAAACTAGTTAAATGGTATTACGTGAAGTTGAACTTCACATCTTAGATGAAAAAAAAAAAAAAAAGATGATGTTGATTGTTATTGTTAGGTGCCATCAAGTCAACTCTAACTCATAGCAACCGCAAGTACAATCGAATGAAATGTTGACCAGTTCTGCACCATCCTCACAATCCTTTCTATGATTAAGCCCATGTGAAGCCATTGTGTCAATCCATCTTGTTGAAGGTCTTCCCTTTTTTGCTGACTCTCTTCTTTACCAAGCATGATATCTTTCTCCAGGGAGTAGCGTCGTCTGACATTACCAAAGTACCATTACTCAATATCAACTCACAGTGACTCCATATGCAAAGTAGAACTCCATCATAGGGTTTTCTAGGCTGCAATTTTTACAGGAACAGATCACCAGATCTTTTTCCTGCATAGCTGCTGGGTGGATTGAAACTGCCGACTTTTCAGTTAACAGTTAAGTACTTAACTGCTATGCCATTGAGGTGCCTTTAAAAACAAACAAACAATATATAAACTATTTAAATGGTATTACATAAAGTTAAAATAATAGTTGTACCACTTTTCTGTTAGTTTGTTGTATTGTGGTGGCTGACTCAATGGCACCTAATAACAACAACAACAACAAAGTTAAAACTTCACATAAGGGATGAAAAAAAATAATATATATTGTTTTTTTCTGATTTAATTAAGTATTGTAAACTGAATTAAACAAATTTGATAATTCGAAACCTTCACTCTTAGAAGACAGGCATGGTGGTTCAAGTGGAAGACCATAAATTCTTTTAGAGTAGAGGGATGATAATATTCCATGGTTCTATGGACAAGGAATGACCTATGTTCTGTTGCCAAATTCACAGTATTCAGAGATGAGTGGCTGTGTGTACACCCATGAAGCTGGATCTTAGTCATAGGTGCTCTCAGACTATGAAAAATTCCTACTTCCAAGTATGGCACAGAAATTCTTGAGTCAGAAAGGGTAAAAATGTTGTTGTTGTTGCTGTTATGTGCCCTCGAGTCATCTCTGACTCATAGTGACCTCATGTGCAACAGAATGAAATACTGCCTGGTCCTGTGCCAACCACATGATCCCTACTATACTTGAGCCTATCGCTGCAGCCACCATGTCAACTCATCCTGTTGAAGGCCTTCTCTTTCATTGACCCTCCACTTTACTAAGCATGACATCTTTCTCCAGAGATTTGTCCCTTCTGACAACGTGACCAAAGTAGTTGAGATGAAGTAGGCCATTCTTGCTTCCAAGGAGCACTCCAGCTGCACTTATTCCCGGACAGATTTGTTAGTCCTTTTAGCAGTCCATAGTACTTTCAGTATTCTTCATCAACACCACAACTCAAAAGCATCAACTCTTCTTTGGTCTTCCTTATTCATTGTCTGGCTCTCATATGCATATAAGGAGATTAAAAATACCGTATTTTTAATCTCCTTATATGCATATGAGAGCCAGACAATGAATTATCAAGACTAAAATGCACCTAATCCATGGCTTGGGTTAAGTGCATCTTAGTCTTCAAGCACTTGAAAGAGGACTTTTGAAACAGATTTGCCCAATGCAGTATGTCTTTTGAAGTCTTGACTGCTGTTTCTATTGGTCTTGATTGTAAAAGCAAGTAATATGAAATTTTTGACAGCTTTCAACTTTTCTCCATCTATTGTGATGCTGCTTGTTGATCCATTTGCGAGAGTTTTTGTTTTCTTTATATTGAGATGTAATCCATACTACAGACTGTATTCTTTAATCTTCATCAGTAAGTGCTCCAAGTCATCCTCACTTTCAGCAAGCAAAGTTGTGTCTTCTGCATATCTCAGGTTGCTAATGAGCCTTCCTCCAATCCTGATGCCACATTCTTCTTCATATAGTCCAGCTTCTCGGATTATTTGGTCAGAATACAGATTGAATAAGCATGGTGAAAGAATACAACCCTGAGACACTCCCTTCCTGATTTTATACCATGCAGTATATCCCCTTGTTCTGTTTGAATGACAGCCTCCTGGTCTATGTACAGGTTCCTCATGAATACAATGAAATGTTCTGGAATTCCCATTCTTCTCAATGTTATCCACAATTTTTTATGATCCACACAATCAAATGCTTTTGCATAGTCAATAAAACACAAGTAAATATCTTTCTGATATCTTTGCTTTCAGCCAAGATCCATCTAACATCAGCTATGATATCCCTCATTCCATGTTGCCTTCTGAATCCAGCTTGCATTTCTGGAAGTTGTCTGTCAATATAATGCTGCAACCATTTTTGAATTATCTTCAGCAAGATTTTATTTGTGTGCAATATTAATGATATTGTTCGATAATTTCAATATTTTTTTTGTGGGATCACCTTTCTTTGGAATGGGTACAAATATGTATCTGTTCTAGTCAGTTGGTCATGTAGCTGAATTCCAAATCTCTTGGCATAGCTGAGTAAGTGCCTCCAGCACAGCATCTGTTTGTTGAAACATCTCAGTGGGTATTCTGTCAATTCCTGGAGCCTTGTTTTTCGCCAATTTCCTCAGTGCAGCTTTTATTTCTTCCTTCAGTATCATTGGTTCTTGATCATATGCTACCTCCTGAAATGGATGAACATTGACCAATTCTTTTTGGTATAGTGACTCTGTGTATTCTTTCCATCTTCTTTTGATGTTTCCTGCATCATTCAATTTGTTGCCCATAGAATCTTTCAATATTGCAACTCAAGACTTGAATTTCTTCTTCAGTTCTTTAAGTTTGAGAAATGCTAAGCATGTTCTTCCCTTTTGGCTTTCCAATTCCATGTCTTTGCACATTTCATTATGATAATTGGCTTTGTCTTCTCAAGCTGCTCTTTGAAATCTTCTGTTCAGCTCTTTTATCTTTCTATTTCTTCCATTTGCCACCTCCTGAAATGGATGATTGCCTACTAATTCTTTTTGATATAGTGATTCTGGATAAACAAATAAAGATATACTGGAGCAATAGATTCATCAGCCATTAATAATATGAATAGTTCTCCAAGGACCTTTGGTATCTCCCTGATGCTCTGTTATACAATAAGACCTCAGGAATTTTGTACAATCTGAGGTTTTATAGATTCTGGGGATTTTGTTAAAATGTAGATTCTGATTCAGCATATCTGGATCGGAAAAGCACATTCTCAGCAGGGGGTTGAACCAGAATGAGCCAGTCAAAGCCCTGGTTTGTAAATATGACTCATTGCTTTCTCTATAAGCCAAAAAACAAAAACCAAACTCATTATCATTGAGTCGAATCCAATTCATAGCAACACCTCCTTGAGCTTTTGAGGCAATCTTCCTTCTGAGTAGTGGCTGGAGGGTTTGAACCACAAGGCTTCTGGTTAGCAGTCAAATGCCTTAGCCACTACGCCACCAGAGCTCCTCTCTGTATATATGTATGTATTTATATATAGATATAATTTTTACCATGTGTCTATTACATGATACAAATAATAAATTGGGTGTTTGAGTAAGAAATTCTGTTTCAGTTCTCTTTTTATGAACATTATCTTCTATTACACTTTGATAATCAATTTTGAAAAGAAAAGTTGAAGTTGATATAGTAAGTGCTCTCGGTTGAAGTCAGCCACATGTTTGCTATCTTGCAAAAGTACATAGTTGGAGATATCTTCTTTGGACATATTCGGTCTTTTAAAATATATTGTTGAATCTTCAAAGGAATTCAGATAAATTGTAAAAAATTCTGAATTGTTCTTTATGTGGCATGTTCAATTATTTCTTATATTTAAACCCAAACTCAAACTCTCTGCTGATTCAGATTTACAGAAATCCTTTAGGACAGAGTAGACAATTGACATAGAGTTTCCAAGGCTGTACATCTTTGTGGAGGCAGACTGCCTCATGCTTCCCCTGTGGAGAGGCTGGTGGGTTCAAACCAATGAACTTTTGGTTGTCAGCTGAATGCTTTAACCACTATACTTCCAGAGCTCCTCATTTCTTGTATATAATCCATAAAAATATTTGAATTCCTTATCTTATAATTCACGTTACAGATAACTGAACATGATTAAATCAATTAATCAACTTGAATATCAGTACTAATATGTTTTGATCTTTTGGGATATTTAGATCTGTAAACTAAAAGTAGTTTAATTTTTCATTTTGCATTTGCACCATCTGTCCTAGACATACTTTTAGTATTAAGAAAAGTCCTCATTTGAGATTAAGATTTTTTCTACTTTTAATTTCAGAAGTTACTTATTTAATTGTTAAGTAACAAAGGCAAGAAACTATTTTCTCTTTAGTGTTAATTAAAACAATATTATTATGATTAATAGTTTTTAATTAGTTTAGAGTATGAAATATTTTTTACGTTTGTCTAACAAATAAAAGTAATATTCCTTATGATCAAAATTTACCTTTGCATTTGTGTTAAATTTTTTTCAGCCCAGGTTATAACTTTTGTGGATGTATGTATTAGAAAAATAGACAAATATAAGTAAATTAAAGGAGCCCAATAGTGCATTAGTTAAGCATTTGACTGCTAACCAAAAGGTTGGCAGTTTGAATTCATCTAGCAGGTCTGAGGAACGAAAGACCTGGTCATCTGCCCCCTTATAAGTCAGCCTAGAAAACCCTATGAGGACAGTTCTACTGTGTCACGTGGTATTGCTGTGAGACAAAATCAACTCCATGATGCCTAAAAACAACAACAGCATAAGTCAATTAGGAGTTCAGAATATCTAGCAGAATATGGGTGCTAATTTATAATATATAAATATTTTTTCAAGGAGATTTGTTGTAGGAGACCAGGGCTGCTGAACAACATTACTGATTCTTAAAATCTGTTGGAAAATGACGCTAAACCAAAGGGAAAAAGCTCTGCAGGGGTTATGAAGCCAGTTAAGCTTCATACATATGTTTGCTGACATTTGGAAGAATGAACATTTCTCATCCCCCTTTGACTGCATTAAAAAGCTTGTGGGTTCAGGTTTCATGCTCTTTGCAACTGAATTCCTTTTATTTTCATATTTTAAATTTGTAACATGTTCTATATAGTCCTTAAGTGAACATCCTGTTTTTTAGGACTTCTAATACTCCATTGCTTTGAACACTGTGCCACATGGCAGTACTACAAACATAAAGAGTCCAGCTGTTAAGATGGAAAATACCATATAAATCACTGTAAAAGCATCTTGTCTACTACTTTGGAGAGCCTACTGAAGTATTTTAGAGGAAAGGGATACTCACTTTTAAAACATCCAAAAAAGCACTGTCATGTTTCTTTGGATTTTAGGTTATAATCTCAAACTGTTTCATGAAGGAATGGTTTATATAGTTTGTTCCCTGAGCAAAGAAATTATTATTTTTCAATAATTTCTCAAGTGGCTCTTGTCCATGACTGTCTCGACGTGTTTGTGAGATCTGAAAATGTATTATAATTAATTCTACTTAAATATTCATCATTTAAATAGAAAGTTATTTGAAATAGTATTCTACTTATCTCCATTTTAGCCTTAGCAATAAAATAAATTCCTAGGCAAGTCTTTGAGATTTAAAATGTTTCTGGACAGAGGTTGCACTCAAATAAGAAAGGCTTAGAATGTGGAAACATACTGGAAAAATACTGAGTCAGGATAATACTCTGAGTATTGGCATCATAGATAGCTTTTGTTCATATATTTTTAAGTTGAGCAGATGTGGTACATGTTGATAGAGGAAATTATAGTGAGAGAAGAAAGAAAAAGTCTGTTATAGGAGAAAGGGCTTGAGTTTAGAGACACAGATCTGGGTGTTAATCAACATTAAACTCTGAATATATGTTAGTTTCCTCTCCTATTTTAGTCTGCAATTCTGCATGGATGGAGTACATGAAGAGAGCTTGTTCTTGTCCCACTTGAGTACCTTCTTCACATTTTGTGAGGCTATTGAGTCACTGCTCTAGACAATTGACAAGTAGTAAACAAAATCTCTGTATTAAAGGAAAACAATTGAATGGGCATCTTAATCTGTGTCAGTTTGTCCTTATTGTGGAATCTATTTTACTATCTTTGACTTTAAAATATGCGTCTTAATCACTTTATTTTTTAATTGAGTTATTTCAAAGAGCTTATTGGAGATTTCTCTTTCTTGGTAGAATTGTTCATTTTATTATCTTATTGGGAGGCAGTGTTGTTGTTGTTAGTTGCCATTGAGTCGTTTCTGACTCATAGCGACCCCATGCACAACAGAATGAAACACGGGCCGATTCCGCGCCAGCTCCATGATCTTTACTATACTTGAGCCCTTTGTTGCAGCAACCATGTCAATCCATCTCGTCGAAGGCCTTCCCCTCCTTCGTCGACTCTCCACCTTACCAAGTATGACATCCTTCTCCAGGGAATGGTCCCCTCTGACAACATGACCAAAGTAGGTGTGACGAAGTCTGGCCATCCTCGCTTCCAAGAAGCATCTTGGCTGCACATCCTCCGGAACAGATTTGTTAGTTCTTTTGGCAGTCCATGGTATCTTCAGCATTCTTTGCCCGTACCACAACTCAAAAGCATCAACTCTTCTTCTGTCTTCCTTATTCGTTGTCCAGCTCTCACATGCATACAAGGCAATTGGAAATATCATGGCTTGTGTCAGATGCACCTTAGTCCTCAAGGAGACATCCTTGCTCCTCAGCACTTGAAAGAGTTCCTTCGGGGTGACCTGCCCAGTGCTACATGTTGTCTAATATCCTGACTGCTGTTTCCATTGGCCTCGATTGTAGAACCAGGCAACATGAATTCTTTGACAACCTCCATGTTTTCTCCATTTATTGTGATGTTATTTATTGGTCCAGTTGTGAGGACTTTTGTTTTCTTTATATTGAGATGTAATCCATACTGCAGACTGTGTTCCTCAATCTTCATCAGTAAGTGCCTCACGTCATCCTCACTTTCAGCAAGCAAAGTTGTATCATCAGCGTATCTCAGGTTGTTAATGATTCTTCCTCCAATCCTGATGCCATGTTTTTCTTCATATAGTCCAGCTTCTCGGATTTCTTCATATAGTCTAGTAGATAATAGAATTATTATGGATTCAAATATAGTTTGTGACTATTTAAACTTTTTTTTTTTTTTGTCTAGGCTTCCTCATTTGTAAAATAGAAGAGAGTGAAATGAATTATTTGAGAGCTGTTATGAGGGCTAAATGAGCAAATATTTATTAAGAATTTACCACATTATCTGGTGCATAGTAATTGCTTGTGTAGAGATGAATGATAAGCAGAGAAACTACACTAGGATTTACAGTTGTAATTGATGATTGTGTATAATAGTAGTAATACAAAATGGTAAAGATGGGAGACTTTAAAGAATATTTAATCAACAATTTCAATTCACAGTGAGGAGTTGAAATTTAGAGTAAGAATATGACTTTCCCAAGATAATTTAATGAATGATCTGCAGTAAGATACTCTGCCTTGGGTACCCAAGTTCTGTATCTTTCTGACACACTACATTCTTGTTACTCGTCTTTCTTTCTTTTTTTTGGTGGCTTCTCAGTGGGGGTAAAACACATGCTTGGAAACATATCTGCTGTGAAGATACTGAGAACTTTTTTTTTTCGTCATTGAACTTTTTTACACACATGCCATGTTGATTGAGTAAAAGAGGATGTGTGGAGGAAAGCATGGAAGAGATTGTTTCTGATGTTTCCATTATGTCGACATGGTCATGATATATTTCAATAACCATCTTTCTAAAGAATGAACTCATTGAACTTATTATTCAAACAAGAAGCTCATCTGTTTATTTAACTCATAAGAATGAAACATGGAAGCAAATTTGGGATGTGCATGTTTGTAAAGTCATTTTGCAATGAAATGTAAAGATAGACAATATAATGCCTTTTATGGGACTGGATTAATGCTTACTGTGCCTGAAGCTTCCCTATTTGACAAAGAAGAACTTACATTTATCAAATGTTAAACACATGGCTTTAACGGTTCGTATTAGAAGCATTCCTAAGGGATTTGCACTAGTTGTGAGGTTGTATTCACTTCACTTTATTTCTTTCCTGTGGTCCTCCTATTTCCCTTTGGGATGTGTTTCATGCGTCTGTTACTGCTTTGAAGATTTTTCATTTCTATCTCATGCTTAACACCTGCTATTGACTCCTTGTATAACTTAGGAGAAATGAATGGCATTCTCCCTCTGGGTAGCAATCTTTATAGGTTAAATGTGCCTGTACTGATTTAGGAAAGAAAAAAAAAAAAGTATCTATCTATCTCTACTCTATTTTTTTTTTTTTTTTCTGATATGAGGGTTTGTGTTTTGGTATTGATAAATTTTTTGGACTTAAGAACTTACCTTTTACTGCCTTGATTATCTGTTACCTTGTATACAAAGCAAAGCAACAAATGTTCAGTGCTTTGATTTTGTTTTCCGGACAATGATGTCAGCATTAAAAACATTGAATATGAGAAAAATGAAGACTCAATAAAGTACCTTCTTTTAGAGTGCCATTTAATTCCCAATGATAATTAGGCTTCATACTTTATTACTATGATAATAAATAGCCTTAATTTATTTGAACTTAAAGGGGTATTTATGCTATGTTATAAAAAGTTATAACTGGGACCTCATTCAGGACCAATTCATGAGTGCTTACTGACAATTGTAGAAAAGATCATCTGTTTCTCTTGGTTAGTCTTTTTCTATCTGTAGATGGCAAGAGCCATGGCTTTTGCTTATAAATTGATCAGCATTGATATGAATGCTATTGTTGTTATGTGCCATCAAGTCAGACCCGACTCATAGCAACCCCGCCTTGGGTTTCCGAGGCAGTATCACTACGGAAGTAGATTGCCCAACCTTCCTTCCGAGGAGTGGCTGGCGGGTTTGAACCACCAGACTTCTGGTTAGCAGTCAAGTGCCTTAGGCACTATGCTTCCAGGGCTCCTTTGATACCAGAGAAAAATACACTGGTGAATTTGCTTACAGGATAAATCACTGAAAAACATTCAGCCTGTATTTCTGTGGTTGTGTCTGCTCTTCTTCTGTTTTTATTAAACTTGAATGATTAAATAGAAAGCAGGTTAAAAGAAAAAACATATTGTGGCTCGGACAAATGGTACATTCAAAGGGATATTTCTTATTTCTTAAATAAAATCTTTACATTTGCCTTTCTGGCAAGGCTGATTTTTCCTGTAATTTTCTAACCCTTTTTCAGTTGGTACTATCATATTGTATTTTCATGGGTATTCCAGTTATTGCTACAACTCAAGCCTTAATTCTTTTTTATTTTAGAAAGAAGAACATATGTCTCTTAATCTCATCTGAATTATGCTTTAATTATAAACAGATCATTTAATACATAAAAATGTTCTAAAGAGGTTTGAGTGGAGATTTTTTTTTCAAGTAGCAAACATATGGGTTATGGTAGTAATGATTATTTTCAAAAAAATTATTTGAAGCAAGTTTTTAATGCCTTGCTTCTGATTTCCCTCTAAAATGGATAAAATGAATTTATAGCTAAATAGAATCAAATTTGGAGCAAGTTTAAACTTCTTTCCTTAGGTTTAGAAAATCTATAAGATTGACTCTATACAAGATAGAACACCCACGGTTAGATCTATCAGGACAGAGGACAGAGTCTTGACAATTACTATTTTTATGCACCTAAAATATCATCATAGAAGCTCTCATGGAGCTGGGGGTAAATCACTGAGTTGCTAAACAAAAAGTCAGCAGTTCAAACTCACAAGCTGATCTTCAGAAGAAAGTTGAAACAATCTGCTTCTGTAAAGATTTATAGCCTTGGAAACCCTGTGGAGCAGTTCTACTCTGTCCTATAGGGTTGCTATGAGTCAGAATTGACTCTGGCAGTGAGTTTCATTTTGAAATATCATCTCCTGTCTATCTGAAATTGGTCACAACTTTCACTGGAGGTTTAAATTATTTAAGTTATTTAATCAACCTTTTTATCATTATAATTGCATTTTCCTTGTTTCTATATTTTTTAGTGGTTTATGAAATATATTCTTTTGCCACTTTGCTTGGAACCTGGATAAATGGTGGGAAAGTGGGATTGATGAACATTGCTCTGCTTTCATTCAATAAAGCAGTATGTAAGTATCTTATTGTATAAACTTAGCTCAATGATTGCACATAGTTCTCTAAAATAAGTTTTACTTATATAAACATGAACCAACTTATTGCTTCCATCTCCTCTCCTCAATCTTTTAATATGGAAAGCGCCAAGGCTTTTTGGTTCTTTCTTCCTGTCTATTCTCCACTATTTGTTGCTCCTATCCATTCTCAGTCTTAAATACTGTACATACATAATTAAATGTGTTGTTATTGTTGTTATGTGCCATCAAGTTGGACCTGACTCATAGCAACCCCTCCTTGGGTTTCTGAGGCAGTATCACTGTGAAAGTAGATTGCCCAACCTTCCTTCCGAGGAGTGGCTGGTGGGTTTTAACTGTCAACCTTCTGGTTAGCAGTCGGGTGCCTTAGGCACTACACTACCAGAGCTCTTTATATCATTAAATCCTATATATAATTTATAGTATATATAGCTTGTTGCCAAATCCATTGCCATCAAGTAGATTCTGACCCATAGTGACCCTATAGGACAGGTAAAACTGCCCCATATCGTTTCCAATGCTGTAAAACTTCATGGGGGAAAAAAAAAACAAACATCTCACTGCCATGAATTTGATTCTACTCATAGTAACCCCTTCTTGGGTTTCCAAGGCAGTATCACTATAGAAGTAGATTGCTCGACCTTCCTTCCAAGGAGTGGCTGGTGTGTTTGAACCGTCAGACTTCTGGTTAGTAGTCAAATGCCTTAGGGCCTACACATTACATATATTTTCTCCTAAAGAGCAGTTGGTGGATTTCAACAACTGACCTTTCAATTTGCAGCCAAGCTTTTAACCACTGGTATTTGTGAGTTGGTATATATGTGTGTAGGAGCTCTGAGTGTGTTTATATGTATGTAGTCATTTGACTGATAACAAGAAGGCTAGTGGTTCAAACCCACCAGCCACTCTGCAGAAGGAAGATTGGACAATCTGCTTCATAGAGATACTGCCTCAGAAACCCAAGGAGGGGTCGCTATGGGTTGAATTGACTCCACATCAGTGAGTATCAGTGAGTTGGGTTTGGTTCGGTATATGTAGGTATGTTGAATATATTTGTATGTATATATATATATATATATATATATATGTTAAAAGTGTATATCTTAGATTTCCATTTCTAGCCTAAATTTCTTTCCTAAAGTATATAGATGTAGAAATCTAACTGCCTAGTCAACATCTCCACTTGACTATCTAATGTAAATTGCAAACTTTACATGCCTGATCTTTTCATGCTTTTGCCAAAATTTACATTTTTCAGCAGGCTGTCCTCCTTAGTTAATGAGAACTGTCTGATACATTACTGAGCAATTTTATGAATAGCCCTGAAACATTGTCCAATACAGTGCAGGAAGACCAGCCCCTTAGGTTGAAAGGCACTCAATATATGAGTGCGAAAGAGCTGCATCAACAGAGCAGAATCCACCTTAATCATGTTGATAAAATAAAGCTTTCGGGACCTCCATTAGGTGATGTGGCATGAGTCAATTTGAGGAGAAAGAGCTGCAAACATCCATTAATAATTAGAATATGGAATGTACAAAGTATGAACATAGGAAAATTGGAAGTCGTAAAAAATAAAAAAATGAAATGCATGAAGATTGATATCCTAGGCATTAGTGAACTGAAATGGACCAGTTTTGGCCATTTTGAATCAGATGACCATATGATCTACTATGCTAGAAATGACAATTTGAAGAGCAGTGGTGTGGCATTTATCACTGCAAAAGTTTTTCAAGATCTGTCCTGAAGTACAATGCTGTCAGTGATAGGATAATATCCATCAACTTCTGTAGTCTGAAATTGACTGAACAAGCAATCAAATTGTGTTAATTATCACTGGTGTCTGAAATGCAAAAGCTGGAAGCAAAGAAAAATTACCAGTAGCTAGAAAATTTGGCCTTGGTTACAGAAATAATGCTGGAGACTTCATGACAGAATTTTTCAAGACCAAATTATTCATTGCAAATACCTTTTTTCAACCACACAAATGATGGGTATACACATGGATATCACCAAATGGAGTACACAGGAATTGGATTGACTACATCTGTGGCAAGAGGCTATGGAAAAACTCAAAATCTTTAGTCAAAACAAGGCCAGGAGCTGATTGTGAAACAGACCATCAACTGCTCATATACAAATTCAACTTGAAGTTGAAGACAATTAAAACAAGTCCTCGAAAACTGAAATATGACCTTGAATATATCCCTTCTGAATTTAGAGTCTATCTAAAGAATAGATTTGATGCATTGAACACCAATGACTGAAAACCAGGAGAGTTATGGGATGACATCAGGAACTCATCCATGAGAAAAGCAAGTGGTCATTAAAGAGTTGAGAAAGGATGAAAAATACAAAATGGATGTCAGAAGAGACTCTGAAAATAGCCCTTGAGCAGAGAGTAGCTAAAGCAAGTGGAAGAAATGATAAGATAAAAGAGATGAACAGAAGATTTCAAAGAGCAGCTTGAGCAAACAAACCAGTTACTATAATGAAATATGCAAATACCTGGAGTTAGAAAACCAAAAGAGAAGAACATCCTTGGCATTTCTCAAGCTGAAAGAACTGAGGAAAAAATTGAAGCCTCAAGTTGCAATATTGAAATATTCTATGGGAGAAATATTGAATGATTCAGGAAGCATCAAAAGAAGATGGAAGGAATACACAGACTCACTGTACCAAAAAGAACTTGTTGATCTTCATCCATTTCAGGAGGTGGCATATGTTCAAGAACCAATGGTATTGAAGGAAGAAGTTGAAGCTGCACTGAAAGAATTGGCAAAGAACAAGACTCCAGGAATTGACGGAATACCCACTGAGATGTTTCAACAAACGGATGCCCCGCTGGAGTCACTCACTTGGTTATGCCAAAAGATTTGGAAGACAGCTACCTGGCCAAAGGACTGTAAGAGAACCATATTTGTACCCATTCCAAAGACAGGTGATCCCACAGAATATGGAAATTATTGAACAATATTATTAATATCACATGCAAATAAAATCTTACTGAAGATAATTAAAAAATTGGCAGTATATTGACAGAGAAATTACAGAATACAAGCTAGATTCAGAAGAGGACGTGGGATGAGGGATATCATTGCTGATGTCAGCTGGATCTTGGCTCAAAGCAAAGAATACCAGAAAGATGTTTATTTGTGTTTGACTATGCAAAAGCATGTCATTGTGTGGATCCTAAAAAATTGTGGATAGCATTGAGAAGAATGGGAATTCCAGAACACTTAATTGTACTCATGAGAAACCTGCACATAGACAAGGAGGCTGTCATTCAAACAGAAAAAGGGAACACTGCATGATTTTAAATCAAGAAGGGAGTGCATCAGGGTTGTATCCTTTCACCATACTTATTCAATCCATACACTGAGCAATTAATCCAAAAGCCTGGACTATATGAAGAAGAACGTGGCATCAGGATTGGAGGAAGAATCATTAACAACCTGCGATACACTGATAACACAACTTTGCTTGCTGAAAGTGAGGATGACTTGAAATACTTGGTGATGAAGATTGAAGAATACAGTCTGCAGTATGGATTACATCTCAATATAAAGAAAACAAAAATCCTCACAACTGGACCTATAAGCAGCATTATGATAAATGGAGAAATTATCAAAGACTTCACATTGCTTAGTTCTACAATTGATGCCAATGGAAGCAACAGTCAGGACATCAGATGACGTATAGCACTGGGCATATTGGCTACAAAGGACCTCTTTCAAGTGCTGAAGAGCAAAGATATCTCCTTGAGGACTAAGGTGCGCCTGACACAAGCCATAGTATGTTCAATCAGCTCACATGTATGTGAGAGCTGGACAATGAATAAGGAGGATCAAAGAAGAGTTGATGCTTTTGAGCTGTGGTGTTGGTGAAAAATGCTGAAAATACAGTGGACTGCTAAAAGAACTAACAGGTCTGTCCTGGAGAGAGTGCAACCAGAATGCTCCTTGGAGGTGAAAATGACTAGACTTTGTCTCACCTACTTTGGTCATTTTGTCAGAAGGGACCATTCCCTGGAGAAGAATGTCATGCTTGGTAAGGTGGAGGGTCGACGAAAGAGGGGAAGGCCCTCAATGAGATGGATTGACACAGTGGCTACAACGATGAGCTCAAGTATAGTGAGAATTGTGAATCTGGTTCAGGATGGGGCAGTGTTTCTTTCTGCTGTGCATAGGGTCGTTATGAGTTGGAGAAAACTTGATGGCACCTACCAACAACAGCAACATGAGATCAGTATTGTTATCCACATTATGCTGAAGGGAAAACTGATATTTACATGGGTTAACTTGGTCAAGATCATCATTTTGTATTATCTGAATGCATGTATTTTTATGTTAAGGAATAAAATCACTTTAATTTTTATTATGCAATTTTAAATATATAAATATGATACTTGCATATTAACATAGGAGTGTAACTAAACTAGATTTTGAAAACTCAAATGTTAGCTGATTTTTTTTCATTCATATGATATGGTCTATGCACATAAGATCTTGAAATTCTTTCTGGTGTCATTGTGTTAGTCCTTAATATTAATTTTTAAGGGCAGAATATTGTGTAATTTCATTACCACGGGAAATACTGGTTTATGGAAAACATTTCTACTCCTTGTTTACATGTCTAAATGATCCTAAAGTGTGATTAGATGTAGATGACTTTTTGCTATCAAGTCATATTCCACCATGGTCTTTCCCTTACTTCTAGGATTTACATCCATGATCTTTTCCAAGTAAGAGCCTTGGTTTTCAATGACAATATAAAACTGTCTATCAACATTAATCAGAAGAGCTTCTTATTTATTTTTCTTTTAACCTCGATTACAATTTTATAGTTGGATAAATCTTTGTGGTAGGAATTTTCTGGGAAATTTAATACAAACTCTGAAAATAACATGGCTTGGGTCAGGTGTACCTTAGTCTTCAAAGTGACAATTTTGCTCTTTAACGCTTTAAAAAAGGTCTTTTGCATCATATTTTCCCAGTGTAAGACTTCTGATTTCCTGACTGCTGCTTCGATGGGTGTTGACTGTGGATACAAGTAAAATGAAATCCCTAACAACTTTAGTCTTTTCACTGTTTATCATGATGTTGTTTACTGGTCCAGTTGTGAGGATTTTTGTTTTCTTTATGTTAAGGTGTAACCCAGCTGAGTCTTTGATCTTCATTAGTGAGTGCTTCAAGTCACCTTCATTTTCAGCAAGAAAATTTGTGTCATCTGCATATTGTAGATTGTTAATGAGTCTTTCTCCAATTCTGATGCCACTTTCTTCATATAATCCATCTTCTTGAATTCTTTGCTAAGCATACAGATTGAATGGTTGTTTTTGCTGTTGTTATTTGCCATCGAGTCAGACTGTCTCATAGTTACCCCTCCTTGGGTTTCTGAGGCAGTATCATTACGGAAGTAGATTGCCCAACCTTCCTTCCGAGGAGTGGCTGGTGGGTTTGAACTGCCAGCCTTCTGGTTAGCAGTCAAGTACCTTGGGCACTATGTTACCAGAGCTCCTACTGATTGAATGAGTATGGTGAAAAAATACAACTCTGATGCACACCCTTTCTGATTTTAAACTACACAGTATCCCCTTGTTCTGTCTGAATGACTGCCTCAAGGTCTATGTACAAGTTTTTCATAAGCACAATTAAGTGTTCTGAAATTTCCATTCTTCTGAATACTATCTATAATTTGTTATGATCCACCACTCCAATGCCTTTGCATGGTAAATAAAACACAGATAAACATTCTTCTGATATTCTTGCTTTCAACAAATATCCATCTGACATCAGCAATGATATCCCTGGTTTCATGTCCTCTTCTGAATCCAGCTTGCCTGTCTGCAACTTCCCTGTCTGCCTACTGCTGGAACTATTTTTGAATTATTTTCAGCAAAATTTTACTTGTGTGTAATATTAATGATATTGTTAGATAATTTCTATACTCTGTTGGATCACATTTCTTTAGGATAGGCACAAATATGGATCTCTCCCTGTCAGTTGGCCAGGTAGCTGTCTTTCAAATTTCTTGGTATAAATGAGTAAGCACTTTCAATGTTGCATCCATAAACTCACTGGTAATTATATATTCATTGCAAAAATAGTCATATATTTACTATATACCAAGAGTTGTGTAACACAGGCAAAATCCCCATTCCTAAAAGTCTAGGTGGGAATGGGGAAAATGGAGAAATGATGACTCTCCTATTGATATATTATAGAATGAAATAAGGGAAGGTGAAAGAACAGTGCCAGGATAGTGCTTATCACCAGCCCTCAGGTGTGCTCGAGCTAATCATGTTCAAAATCAGACAAGATCTGTGGCCAGAGCACAGTGAGGGTGGGAGGGAATGGTATAATATGAATTCAGAGAGGTAGGGAGGGTTCAGATATGTTGGTCCTTTTGGACAAGAAAAAGGAGTTTGCATTTAGTTCCAGTGTTATGGAAAACCAGTTGAGAATTTTAAGTTGGAAATTACATAAGCTCAATTGTGTTTAGAAAAACTATTCTGGGAAAGAACACATGTGTCCTATGGCTCATGGATTTGGCCTGGAATATCTGTAACTATATACTAGTAGAATACAATGTTTCATAACAATCATACACCATGTTAATTACTTCCCAAATACATTTATTTTAGATGAAATAAAAAATTTATTTTTGCCTCCCATAAAGTTAGAAATATTTGGATTTGGGCAATATTTGTTAGATTCATACTGAAATGACAAATTTTTATTTTCCATATACCTAATGTTGCATGATATAACAGCAAGTGATTTTTCAGGGGCGATTTGGTATGGTAAAGGAGTTAAACTTCTTTAATGATATGGGCATTTGAACTGTTATATCATTCCTAAGAATAGTATACTGCAGCACCATGTGACAGAGCAATTTCCTGTAGCCTTGTGTGGCACTGTGCTGGTGGGTTATGAGATCGTATATCATAAAATCCAGTAGTATAATTTTTAAGATATCAGACTTAATTTTGTCTGATGTCATAAAGTAGATGCCTAAAAGACTAAGTAGGATGTGAGATATGATTTCTCTAACCTCCAATTTATTTTTGTTTATTTAAATTAAAAGAGTAAGAAAATACTTTATTTAATTTGAAACTGACCCTCTCCTTTACTTCATACTGTTTTCTTTTAAGAAATCTGTTTTTCTTTAGGGATATTATTACTATTATAACTTTTTAGTTTTATGAAAATATTCCAGTAATTTTGTGGTTCCTTCTATATCACTTTATTAATAGTAGACACAATAAAAAATAAATAAAACAGCCATCATTTTGAAGGTCTTAGGAATATATTTATTGATAAAAGCATAGCATGCAGAAATTTTCATATAATGTAGTCCCAAGTTATGTTGTTAAAAATTATTTTGATACCTTAAGTTTCAAAATATGCTATAGAAAGACAGAAAAGAATGATGTAACTGAAATATTTTTACATGCATCACAAAATATCAATTTGGCCTGTTCATTACAATGGAAAATAAAGCATTTGAATATTAGCACCACAGGAAGACAGGCCTCATAGTTAAGTGACATATATTTATTTACATATTTACTGGATCCACATTCAAGGAACAGAAAAGGTATTTCACAAAATTTATTTAAGATATGAATTTTACAGGTATTTGTGTTTAGTCATGAAAAGAAAAGAAATATATCTGCCTTTTATATATAAGGTTCACCATTCAATTTTACATCTATTTGAGACTAAGATATGGGGCAATGACTATGCTTTTGTCTCAAAAAGACATCAAACTCTTCTCATTTGATATCTGTACCTAGATCTTAAGATCCTTATGCCTCATATGGTCATTGGTTACACATAAGATGAGGTCAGAGTGTCTTCTGTCTCTCATACCCTCCTATTTGAGAGCCAATGGACTTTACTTGTAGTTTTCAACATTAGTACAAACTGATACTACTATATACCTATTCAGAGTCAGTGTAATGCAGTGCTCACATTTTGGGGGGAAAAAAAAAAATCATGACTTCCACTGCAATGTGGTAGAGTGAAGAAAGTTTTTCATTTGCTGACTTTATCTACACGGCACCACCAATATTCCCTCATATACTGCTAATGTCCACCATTCATCTGTCAATTTGTCATATTGTGGTGGCTAGCATGTTCCTGTGAGGCTGGAAGTTATGCCACCAGTATATCAAATAACAGCAGGGTCATCCAGGGTAGATAGGTTTGGTGGAGGTTCCAGACTAGGACAGACTCAGAGGAAGGAAGGAGCCATCTACTTCTCAAAGAATTGCCTGGTTAAAACCTTATTAATGGCAGTTGAACAATGTCTGACATATTACTGGAAAATTTTTTAATCGCCCCAAAGCATTGTTTGATATAGTGCTAGAACATGAGCCCTTAGGGCTGAAAGCATTAAAAATATGACTGGGGAAGAGCTGCTGCTTCAGTGTAAGAGCTGACCTTAATGATGTGGATGGAGCAAAGCTTTCAGGACCTCCATTTGCTGATGTGGCACAACTCAAAATGAGAAGAAACAGCTGCAACATTCATTAATAATTGAAACATGGAATACATGAAGTAAGAATGTAGGAAAATTGCAAGTTGTCAAAATTGAAATGAGATGCATAAAGATCAGTGTTGTAGTTATTAATGAGATGAAATGGACTGGTTCTAGCTATTTTGAACCAAACAACCGTATGAGCTAGTATTCTGGGAATGACAAAATGAAGAGGAATGGTGTAGTATTCATCATAACAAAGAATGTTTCAAGACTATCCTGAAGTACAATGCTGTCAGTGATAGGATAATATCCATATGCCTACAAGGAAGACCAGTTAATACTACTATTATTCAAATTTACATACCAACTACCAAAGCCAAAGATGAGGAAATTAAAGATTTTTATCAACTTCTGCAGTCTGAAATTGACCATTCAAGCAATGGAGATGTGTTGGTTATCACTGGTGAATGGAATACAAAAGTTGGAAAGAAAGAAGAATCACCGGTATTTGGAAAACATGGCCTTGATTATAGAAATAATGCTGGAGATCACATGATAGAATTTTTCAAGACCAATGACTTATTCATTGCAAACACATTTTTTCAACAACACAAATGGTGGCTACACATGTGGACTTCACCATATGGAGTATACAACTACATCTGTGGAAAGAGGGGATGGAGAAACTCAATACCTTCAGCCAAAACAAGGTCAAGAGCTTACTGTGGAACAGACCATCAACTTCTCATATGAAAGTTCAAGTTGGAGCCGAAGACACTTCAAAGAAGTCTATGAGAGCCAAAATATGACTTTGAATATATCCCTCCTGAATTTAGAGACCATCTAAGAATAGATTTGATGCATTGAACACCAACGACCAAAAACCAGAGGAATTGTGAGATGACATCAAGAACATCATCCATGAAGAAAGCAAGAGGTCATTAGAAACACAGGGAAGGAAGAAAAGACAAAAATGATGTCCAAAGAGACTCTGCAACTTGTCCTTGAATGGAGATTAGCTAAAGCAAATGGAAGAAATGACAAGATGAAAGAGCTGAACAGATTTCAAAGAGCAGCTTGAGAAGACAAAGTCAATTATTATAATGAAATGTGCAAAGACTTGGAGTTAGAAGACTAAAAGGGAAGAACACCCATGGCATTTCTCAAGCTGAAATAACTGAAGAGAAAATTCAAGTCTTGAATTACAATATTGAAAGATTCAATGGGCAAAATATTGAATGATGCAGGAAACATCAAAAGAATATGGAAAGAATACACAGAGTCACTGTACCAAAAAGAATTGGTTGATGTTCATCCACTTCAGGAGGTAGAATATGATCAAGAACCAATGGTATTAAAGGAAGAAGTAGAAGCTGCACTAAAGGAATTGGCAAAGAAGAAGGCTCCAGGAATGATGGAATACCCATTGAGATGTTTCAACAAAGGGATGCACCAACTGGAGGCAGGTACTTGGTTATGCCAAGAGATTTGGAAGACAACTACCTGGCCAACTGACTGGAAGAGATCCATATTTGTACCTGTTTCAAAGAAAGTTGATGCCACAGAATGTGGAAATTATTGAACAATATCATTAATATCACATGCAAGTAAAACCTTGTTGAAGATAATTAAAAAATGTTTGCAGAAATATATTGACAGGGAACTTCCAGAAATGCAAGCTGGATTCAGAAGAGGATGTGGAATGGGGGATATCACTGCTGATGTCTGATGGATATTTGCTCAAAGCAAATATTACCAGAAAGATATTTACTTGTGTTTTATTGACTATGCAAAAACATTCAACTGTGTGGGTCATAACAAATTATTAACATTGAGAAGAGTGAGAATTGCTGGACACTTAATTATGCTCATGAGAAACCTGCACATAGACCAGGAGGCTGTTCTTTGAACAGAACAAGAGGGTATGACATGGTATAAAATCAGGAAGGGTGTGTGTCAGGGTTGTATCCTTTCACCATACTTATTCAATCTGTATGCTGAGCAAATAACCTGAGAAGCTGTACTATATGCAGCAGAACATGGCATCAGGATTGGAGGAAGATTTATTACCAACCTTCAACATGAAGATGACACAATTTTGCTTGCTGAAAGTAAGGATGACTTGAAGCACTTACTGAAGTGCTGGAAGATGTGCAGCCAGCATGCTCCTTGGAAGTGAGAATGGCTAGACTTCCTCTGAGATACTTTGGTCATGTTATCAGAAGGAACCATTCCCTGGAGAAAGATATTGTGCTTGGTAAAGGGGCAAGTCAACAATAAAGGGAAGCCCCTCAAAGAGATGGTTTGACACAGTGGGTGCAATGAAGGGTTCAGGTGTAGCAAGAAGTGTGAGGCTAACACAGGACTGGGCAGTATTTCGTTCTGTTGTACATAATGTTGCTATGAGTCAGAGTCGACTTGATGGTACCTAACAGCAACAATATACTACTAATAATAAAATAGAGGACACTGGGACTGTAAAAAATATTTACAGCAAACCTTATATATGACAAATGATATAAAGGGCAAGTGCATATAGTTAAAAAAACCCCACAAAATTCCATGTGAACATGTACCAATTATACTATTTCTTTGTGCTAGACAAATTCTAAATGGATAGAGATGATGCTGAAATTATATGAAGATATTGATTAAATGCATTTGAACAAAATAATTTCAATTTTTATATATCTTATATAAAGTTAGAAAAAAACACAAAAGCTTTGAGAAAAAATTAGAACCACTTACAACATGAACATTTAGCAAAACAATTGTTTACTATCTGGTACATTTATGACCAGTGATTTTATATATGTATACCTACATACACACACACACACACACACACACACGGCAGGCACTCTGTTTCTCCTGGTTTCTCATCCAAAGAATCAACCAACCAAGGGTCAAACATGTGAAAGAAAAAAAAAGCAACTAAGCAGTCAAAACAATTTCTCAAGCTCTATTTACATAACATCTACGTTGTATTAGGTATTATATCCAGCGATGTTCTACAGCACACAGGGGAATGTTTCATAGGCTATATGCAAATTTTGCATAATGGACTTAAGCATCTGAATTTGGTATCCATGGGAGTCCTGGACCCAATCTCCTGCAGATACTGAGGGACCACTGTGATACTTACATCTCACATATAAAAATGCATTTATATTATTTTTATTTAAGAAATGCAGAAGCAGTATTCAAAATGTTCTAAAATATTAATTCAATCTTCATGATAAACTTATAACATAATAGTTGTCATTATCTCTGTTAAACAGATTAGAGAAACTAAGACACAGAGAAATTAAATGATTTCCCCAAGGTTACAAGGCTAGTAAATTGCAGTTTTGGGATTGAAACTCAGGCAATCTACCTACATATAATATGTATGTAAATATAATGTGCTAGGTACTGAAACAAGGCAGGCTTGTGCTTACTCACTGATCTGCAATGAACACTTTCCCTTGTTACCCTCCCGAGAGGGACTGGGTCTCCGGGAACAAGGTAAGCACGGGCGTAGCACAGAGTAGCAGGCCAGAAGAGCAGGAGGAAGGGGTGGAATCCAGGAAGCCAAAGAGAAGAGCAATCAGGCAAGGG
>NW_006922083.1:1005662-1006897 GCF_000298275.1 Orycteropus afer afer | reverse complement strand
TGTGGGGCTGGCACAGGATCGGGCAGTGTTTCATTCTGCTGTGCATGGGGTCGCTATGAGTTGGAAATGACTCGACGGCACTTAACAACAACAACAACAACAACGAAAATAGAATTTTAATTATTGCTTATAACTTGATATTATTGTAATTTTTTCTTAACACAAGTAACTATCATTTTCTTTAAAATTTCTGATTTTAAATAGAAAATAAATGTAAGCAACACACCTCTGCACTTAAAATCTGAGTCCTTAATATATAAACTGCCTTTTTCTCTGTGTGACCTCCCTAAAGGTCTGATACTGATGGCCCTAGAGCAGAAAACTCCTGCAATGTGTCCTTTACTGTCCTCACTGCAGGCATAGAAAACTGTTCCTTACTTTGAGGGTGGAAGATAAAAATCAAAGGAAACCTGTCTTCACTCACTGCTACTTTCTCCAGCAGAAGAGTTCTGCACGTTAGAAAAAGTCAGATGAGACCCGCATCTCTTCTGTTTGAGGTAGAATTTTGAGGCAAATACTAGAATATTAGAGATCTGGCTAATTTCATAAGACTGGGTTGTTCAGCACAATCATGGCATTCCCTACTAGGAAGAATGGTTGTACCAAGAAATTATTTGCTTTGCTGCTATCCATTTCAGCTATAGGGATCCAGGTGAGGAGAGGGAACCCAGGCACACCCAAAGCAGCAGGTCAGGAGAGTGGGACAAAGGGGATTAAAAGGCCCAGGAACCAGGACAGAGGAGCAGTCAGCTGCAGGGATCCAGGTGTGGAGGGGGAACTCAGGCACACCCAAAGCAGCAGGGTGGGAGAGTGGGAAAAAGGAGATTAAAAGGCCCAGGAATCAGGACAGAGAAGCAGTCAGCCGCAGGGGTCCAGGCACCAACCACCAAAGCCAAAGATGAAGAAATTGAAGATTTTTATCAACTTCTGCAGTCTGAAATTGACTGAATACACAATCAAGATGTGTTAATTATCACTGGTGACTGGAATGCAAAAGTTGAAACAGAGAAGAATCACCAGTAGTTGGAAAATTTGGTCTTGGTGACAGAAATAATGCTGGAACTTGCATGGTAGAATTTTGCAAGACCAAAGACTTGTTCATTGCAAACACCTTTTTTCAACAACACAAACAGCAGCTCTACATGTGGACTTCACCAGATGGAACACACAGGAATCAGATTGACTACATCTGTGGCAAGAGGCGGTAGAAAAGCTCAATATCTTCAGCCAAAACC
>NW_006922083.1:989068-1004165 GCF_000298275.1 Orycteropus afer afer | reverse complement strand
GAAGAATACAGTCTGCAGTATGGATTACATCTCAATATAAAGAAAACAAAAATCCTCACAACTGGACCAATGAGCAGTATCACTATAAATGGAGAGAAGATTGAGGTTGGTAAAGAATTCACGTCACTTGGTTCTACAATCAATGCCAATGGAAGCAGCAGTCAGGACATTAGACATGTAGCACTGGGAAAGTCAACTGCAAAGGAACTGTTTCAAGTGCTGAGGAGCAAGGATATCTCCTTGAGGACTAAGGTGTGCCTGGCACAAGCCATGGTATTTCAAATAGCCTTGTATGCATATGACAGCTGAACAATGGATAAGGAAGACCAAAGAAGAGTTGATGCTTTTTAGTTGTCGTGCTGGTGAAGAATGCTGAAAGTACTATGGACTGCTGAAAGAACTAACAGATCTGTCCTGGAGGAAGTGCACCTGAAATACTCCTTGGAAGCGAGAATGGCCAGACTTCATCTCACCTACTTTGGTCCTATTGTCAGAAGGGACCATTCCCTGGAGAAGTATGTCATTCTTTGTTGTGTGGTGGGTCGATGAAAGAGGGGAAGGCCTTCAACGAGATGGATTGACATGGTGGCTGCGATGATGGGCTCAAGTATAGCAGGGATCATGGAGCTGATGCAGGATCGGGCAGTGTTTTGTTCTGCTATGCATGGGGTTGCTATGAGTTGGAAACAACTCAATGGCACCTAACAACAACAAAGCTATCTATTTGCAGATACCATGGTTTTGGCAGTGGGGCTGGTAGGAGGAAAAGTGAATTTTCGTGGCAATAGGATGAAGGGTAGATGATTTCACCTTAACTTTTTAGAAATATTGTTCAGTTAATGAAAGATATATTTTTTAAAGTGTGCCATATTCAAAATATCCATGTCTTGCTGTTGAGAAAAGTGGGAAGAACTCCTAATTAAATGATAACAAAAATTGAGAAAGTGGAAAAAATACATGAATAATACAATGTCCGAAGCTATATACCAAATTATTGTAATGTAATATATATAACGTCAGTTATCCTTATTCTGTAGATGATACTAATATTCATTTTTATCACCTTATGCTTCTGCTTTGTATCTTTTAAGATTTCTCTAAATCATATCATATTGCTTTCACAATAGACAAAAGTATTGAATATTAATTACAAAGGAGTATATTTGGCCCTGCAGAACATCCAAAGGAGCTCTGGTGACATAGTGCCTAAGGTATTTGACTGCTGACCAGAAGAAGGCTGACAGTTCAAACCCATCAGCCACTTTTTGGAAGGAAGACTGTGCAATATACTTCCATAGTGATACTACCTCGGAAACTCAATGAGGGGTGACTATGAATCAGATTCAACTAGACAGCAGTGAGTTTGGTTCAGAGTTTTTTTTTTTTTTTTTTTTTTATTAGTAATTTATGCTACCAACATATAGATTTATTGACAGCTGTCATTTTTGGTTTTTATTCCTTGATCTTCCCTCCCTCCTTATGCTACAAATCTTAGATATTTTTCCCACAAACTCTGGGCTGTTTTACACTTGACACATTCCATACTCTCTCTTCGTGCTTGCAGAGCAACAAAGGGAGACTTTGGAGACCACTTGATTTCCTGCATGAAATGAACTGACCTCTGGAAAATCTGAAGAGAAATTCTGTTATTGTTGTTGTTGTCATTATATTTCAGAATGCCAAAAGAACGAAGTGGGCACACAGCGGTTCAAGGACAGAAAGCAGGGAAGAAGCCACTTTATGTGCTGAAGGATGTTCTAGAAGAAAGCTGCTAAGGGGGTGGGGAGAAAGAAAGAAAGAAAGAAAGATATTAAAACTCAAAACAAAAACAAAAACAAAAACTTTCAAAGCAAATGAAAAGAAACAGACAGTTCTTCAAAACCACTCAGGAAATTGGAAAAACACAATTAGGAGGCAAAAATGCTTGTGAAATTTCTCAAAAAAGAAGGTAGGGACTCAGTTCTTAAAAGTAAGAATACAAAAAAGAAGAAGTAGGGTGAAAATTATTACAGGTACCAGGAATAGCAAGGACAAAGGGATGATTTCCAGCACTATTTCTATAATCAAGGCCATGCTTTCCAACTATCAGTGATTCATCTTTGTTTCCAACTTTTGCATTCCAGTCATCAGTGGTAACACATCTTGATTGCTTCTTTGGTCAATTTCAGAATGCAGAAGTTGGTAAAAATCTTCACTTTCTTTGTCTTTGTCTTTGGTGGTTGGTGCATAAATTTGAATAATAGTAGTATTAACTGGTCTTCCTTGTAGGCACATGGATATTATTCTATCACTGACAGCATTGTACTTCAGGACAGATCTTAAAACATTCTTTGTGAGGATGACTGCCACTCCATTCTTCTTCAGTTTGTCATTCTGGGCATAGTAGATCATATGATTGTATGATTCAAAATGGCCAATACCAGTTCGTTTCAGCTCACTCATGTCTCAGATATCGATCTTTATGTGTCTCATTTCATTTTTGAGAACTTCTATTTTTTCTTGGTTCATACATTGTACATTCCCTGTTCCAATTACTACTGGTTTTTTTGCACCTGCTTCTTCTCATTATGAGTTGTGCCACATCAGCAAATGGAGGTTCCAAATGTTTTACATCCATGTCATTAAGGTCAACTCTATTTTGTGAAGACAACTCTTCCCCTTTTTTTATTTTGAGTGCTTTCCAACCTGAAGGGCTCATCTTCCAGCAGTACATCAGACAATGTTTCAGGGCTATTCAAAACTTTTCCAGTAATATAGCAGACTATTCAATTCATAACTTTTTCACTGGACAGTTCTTTGAGAAGTGGATGGCTCTTTCCTTCTTCTGAGTCTGTCTTATCTGGAAGCTCCAGTGAAATCTCTCCATTATGGGTGACTATGGTGGTATTTGAAATACTGGTGATATAGCTTCCAGTCTAACAGCAATATGCAAGTCACCATAGTATGACAAACTGTCAGATGAGGCTTGTAATAAATAGTTACAAAAGACAAATAGGCTCTATGAAGACAAACAAATGATTTCAATATGTATTTGGTGGTAGTACAAACAGGACTTGTTAATGATTGGGTGAGAAAAATGAAGGTATGCAACAAATCAAAGATGATTCAGGGACCCTATCTGGAGCAACTGGAATGAAATAGGAAATACTGATATATTAGTATATATCAATAAGAAAGACAGGAACAGTGATTTGGGATGAACATGGAAATGAAATAAGAGCTTTAGTTTGGCTACGTTAAACATAAAGGTGTTACAAGAGAGTGAAATGACTAAAGAGTCATTTGTTTAAAAGTTTCTTCCTCCCTGTTGTTGTTGTTTTTGTTAGATGCCATCGAATCATCTCTGACTCATAGTGACCCTATGCACAGCAGAACGAAACATCACCTAGTCCTAAGCCAGCTCCATAATCCTTGCTCTACTTGAGTCCATTGCTGCTGCCACTGTATCAGTCTATCTCACTGAGGGTCTTCCCCTCTTTGTTGACCCTCTACCTTACTAAGCATGACATCCTTCTCCAGTGAATGGTCCCTTCTGATAACATGAAAGTAGGTGAGACAAAGTCTGGCCATTCTCACTTCCAAGGAGCATTCTGGCTGCACTTCCTCCGGGACAGACATTTTACTTCTTTTAGCAGTCCACGGTACTTTCAGCATTCTTCACCAACACCACAACTCAAAAGCATGAACTCTTCTTTGGTCTTCCTTATTCAGCTCTATCATGCATATGAGGCAGTTGAAAATATCATGGCTTGTGTCAGGTGCACCTTAGTCCTCAAAGAGACATTTTTGCTCTTCAGCACTTGAAAGAGGTCCTTTACAGCTGATTTGCCCAGTGCTATACATCGTCTGATGTCTTGACTGCTGCTTCCATTGGTGTTAACTGTAGAATCAAGCAATGTGAAGTCTTTGACAACTTCAATCTTTTCTCCATTTATTGTGATGCTGCTTATAAATCCAGTTGTGAGGATTTTTGTTTTCTTCCTCTTTCATCGATTAAAACAATATGCTTACATCCCTGATCCCAGAATTCTGAATAAGCATCTTGACAGTGTCTTTCTAGTGAGGTGAAAGTAATATTACTAGACAATAGTTAGGTCTTTATGCATACTTAGCAGTTATCTGTGGGAAGATATATTGCTGATCTTTAAGCACAAAGAGATCTCAACATGTGTACACTGCCTCAAACAGGTCCTATAAATCTTGTGAATCAAGTTAATTTCAGTTTTGGATTAGGAATAACAGATTTTTATTTGCGGCTTCATTACAAGTATAGATTTGTAGTTGAATACAAATGATGGAAATGAGGAAAAAGTCGTAAAATATCTAAGCTTGTGGGAAAGAGCTCCGGTAAGGAGAAATAGAGACAAGTCAGCAACTTCCTTAGAGTTCCAGAGAATAACCTTTGAATTCATACTAATTAGCTTCAAAGGTCCTGGAAAATGTGACCCCAGTAACTGCCCTGTTGAACTTTGCTAAGCATGAATAGCAATTTAATTCTCTAGTTGGCTAGTAAGGACATGACAAGGGATCTGAAGAATTTTTCATTTACTAAGAAATTTTCTTATGGCACACATGAGGGCATTAACTCAGTATCTCCAACAAATTCCCAGGTACTTTTACCAAACTTACTTAAAATAGTATACTTGATGTTACCAAAACAAGACATACTATATATTGGATTTTAGGATAAATCTTCACTTCTGATAGGGCTCCTTCTTTAAGGTCCCACTTATTTGCATTTCTGGTAACATGGAAAGCTTTTCTTAGAAGTTCATCTCTAGAACTGTCTTTTCTCTCAGACCCTATGGTAAAGCTTCACTCCCCTAACTTTGAGCTTCAATGGAAATGACAACACAGCACAAATAGTACATCTAATGCTGAAGACTGTAGAAATAATTTCAAACTATGATCTTTTGATTATTTTATTTTTAATGTGTATCACTCCAAGGAAATAATTTACCTTTCTCTCTACTTTCAATTTCCTGCAGAGATTCTTGGCATATAAAGCAAAAGTTTAGTTGTTTTATTGGGGCAAGACCATTGAAAAATATCCTTCACTTTGGTGGTCCAACAATGTTCTCCAATTGTTTAGTAGGAGAGCACATATCCTTAAGGAATACATTTTAGTCATGGTTGAAAAATTTAAATATGACATTTTCTTAATTTTGAAGACTAAAGATGGACAGAAGGCCAGCTATATCAACTTCAAAGATAATGAAAACAGCCAGTCTTATTGCTAAATACATTAGCTATGTCCTTTTGTCCCATGTGAATCATATTACCCAAGGATATTATTGTGAGAAATGTATTGGATTCTTTATTCTGATTTATCTTGGGGAACACAGTTGATATGTGAGATTTTGATCTGCTGGTAAACTCAAGGAGATAGATTGACACAGTTACCGCAACAATGGGCCCAAACATAGCAATAATTGTGGCTCAAAGATAGCAACTATTGTGATGATGGCACAGGGCCAAACATTGTTTCATTATATTGTGTGTAGGGTCGCTATGAGTCAGAGCTGACTGGTTGACACCTAACAACAATGACAACAGTAACCTCAGTAGCTACTTGGATCAAAAGACCAGGAGTGATCTATTTAAAAACTGAAATAGTAATTTTCATTCTTATTTATGGAACAAATTCCCTCCCAATAGATATTATGGACTCTCTTTCTATGCCTTTGAAAAAAATTTATACACTAGGTACAAATATTTCTCTTTGGGCAAGATTAAATTCTGCTGAGCTAGTATCTATAACCATCCAGGGTCTGTCCAACTATTATTCCTAATGCATTGGCTGCACCAAGTAGTAATAACTCAGCCAGCCCTGTGCTTTCTAAACCAATCCTCAAACCTACTCCATCAATTTTTGTGTGTGACTGGTATTAGTTCCTGTTGCTTGCTAAAATCGCATGCTTTTCACTGCATGTAGGTCCCAAAGCAGTATACTGTTTGTTAAATCTGCAGAGAGATTTAAGGTATTGGTTATCAATACTCTACAGTTGTTATTGCTAAGGAATGAGATTTTCTTATTGTCAGGCTAGTTCTTCAGATCTCACCCAGCAAATTTGAAAGGCGTTACTATAGATTTCAGTGCTCTGGGGATTTTTTCTCTCTAATCAACATAGCACTACATAACCGATAACACTTGTAGAACCTTACTAGCATTTGCATTGTGAAAACAGGCTTTGTAATTTAAAATAGCATTAGTAGTGATTTTAGATTTTATAATAAACATCATAGAGAATCAGATAAGCTCTCACCCCTGGAAATTTACTCCTTACTCATACATATATCTTCATTTTTTTATATTTGTACTCAAGCACTTATAATGGGCTAGTCGATGTTCTGGGGGTTACAAAAATAAAAAAGTCAGATGTCTGAACTTCTGTTAAAGGAAAAAAAAAATGCAAATCTTTCTTGTAAGGAAAAAAAATGCAAATATTTATTTATTTTTTAAACTTTGTGTCGTGATTTGGGTGAAGGTTTACAGAGCAAGTCAATTTTCCATTCAACAATTCATACACATTTTGTTTCATATAGTTTGATTTCAATTCCTAAAATGTAACATCACTTATCCACCTTCCTCCCCATATTTACCAATTCAATTCTTGTTTCTTTCCTAAGACTTCCTGCTTTCTGAACTTTGTCCACAGGCAAGTGCTGCCCTTCTGATCTCAATGGCTGATTATTCTAAGGAGTGTTAACTTCCTAGTGTTATTGTTCATCTTATAGATCTCTCTATTGTTTGACTGAAAATTGAGCCACATGGTTGAGTTTAGTTACAGGCCTGAAGGGTGTGCCTAAGGGCCATAGTCTTGGGAATTCTAACAGTCTTTGTCTGAAGAGTAAGTCTGTTTTTTTTTTTTTTTTTAATGATTTTGAGTTTTGTTCTGCATTTTTCTCCCATTCTATCTAGCACCTTCTAAAGTGATACCTTTCAGAGCAGTCAGTAGTGGTAGCTGACATCATCTATTTCTTCTGGTGTCAGGGTCATGGGGGCTGAGGTTTGTATGGTCCATTAAACTTTGGACTATTGTTTCCATGCATTTTTGATTTTCTTCATTCTTCTTTGCTCCACATGGGGAGACAACAATAATTGTACCTTGGACGGCTGCTCACAAGCTTTAAAGACTCCAGTCGGTAGTCATTAAAGTAGGATATAGAACATTTTCTTTGTGGACTGTGTTGTGCCAATTGACCTCGCTATCCCCTGTGACTATGATCCTAAAGCTCCAGGCTCAGTAACTTATTCCCTCAGGTGTTTGGTTATGGCTAAAAGTTTTTGTAACTTTGCCCCCCACATCCTTTACTATATTCATGGATATACTTGCAGCATATGTAGAAATATCTTCCGTCAAAACTACATATATTCGTGAGTGTTGTCCCATTTACCTTCCCACACCTGTACTGCATGACTGTCTATGTATGTATCTACTTGTAGATTATTGTTATTACTGTTATTGCAAGATTGTGTATGTAATAGAATTTATGTCTCTTGCTTTTAATTCTTGTGCTCCTTTCAGTGCCTTCCTTTGCCTTGACCCCTTTGTGCTGATCTTGCCCTTATTGTATATTGCCTTCCCTTTCACCCAAGTTAATATGTGTCTACCCTCCTTCACAACCTACTCCTGGTAACCATCAAAGAATGTTTTTTTTGTGTGAGAACCTTCTCTTGACTTTTCATAATTTGGTTTCATACCGTATTTATCCTTTTGTGATTAATTAATTTCCCTTAGCATAATGTTCTCCAGATTCACTCATGTTATGAGGTGTTTGGCAGATTAATTGTTATTCTTTGACATTGCATAGTATTCCATTATGTGTATATACCATAGCTTGTTTACCCATTTAGTTGATGGGCATTTAGGTTGTTGCAAATTTGTTTGTTAACTGCTGGGATAGAGATTTGTAAGCATTTTATTTTGTTTTGTTTGCTTGATTGTTTTTAACAAATGGAACAATTCATATTCCCTGGGAATAGTGAAGGGATGAAGGAAAGCTTCTTAAAAGAAGGAAGTGTTTGACTTGGATCTTGAAAAATTTTTTCAGATGGAAGAGATAGAGAAAGACTCTAATCAAAAGTATATTAATATGGGAAAGAAACGAGGCAGGAAAAAGCATAGTACCTAAGGTATTTGACTACTAACCAGAAGGTTGGTGATTCAAACCTACAAGCCACTTCTCGGGAGGAAGACCAGGTAATCTACTTCCGTAGTGATGCTTCCTTGGAAACCCAAGGAGGGGTGGCTATGAATCAGATCTAACTCCACTGCAGTGAGTTTTTTTTTTTTTTTTCTCCTTAGTGTTAATAAAACTTCTTTTTCATTGTGAAACTAGTCTTTAAGTCAACACATCCTACTTAGAACTAACTGTCAAGTAGACAGGCATCTGGGGAGTGCAAAGAGTTCATGCTCAACTGCTAACCTAAAGGTTGGTGGTTCTAATCCATTCAATGATGCCACAGGAGAAAGTCATGGCAATCTGCTTTTGAAAAGATTAAAAAAAACAGCATCCCCCACAAAATAAAACATTGCTGTTGAGTCAATGCCAGCTCCTTGTTGTTGTTATGTGCTGTCAAGTAGGACAGACTCATAGCGACCCCCCATGGGTTTCTGAGGCGGTATCACTACAAAAGTAGATTGCCCAACCTTCCTTCCCAGGAGTGGCTGGTGGGTTTGAACCGCCAGCCTTCTGGTTAGCAGTCAAGTGCTTTAGGCACTATGCCACCAGAACTCCTTGCGACGCTATAACACAGAGCATAACTATTCTGCCTCATAGAGTTTCCAAGGCTGTAATCTTTACAGAAGCACACTGCCACATCTTTCTCCTGCAGAGGAACTGGTGGGTTGAACCACAAATCTTTGGTAGTACTTCAACACTGGGCCACCAGAAATCCTTCCTGAAAAGATTGCAAGCAAGAGAACCATATGGAGCATTTCTACTCTGTAACACATGAGATTGCTATGAGTCAAAATAGACTCAATGGCAACAGTTTTTTTTTTTTTTTTGTCGGGTAGATAGGTTGAGTGATAAAGGTGGGGGATGCTGTTTTCAGTGTTAAAAAGATTAAAAGAGCTATGATAAATTGAATTTTATGCCTGGATCATAACTTATTTTGAAAAATAATGTTATGCCAGGAAGTACTTAATTGTGAACTAAGGATAGTTTTTTTTTTTTTTTTTTTTTTTTGGTGGGGGAGTGGCCACGGCCCTTATAAATTTTCAAAAAATCAGAGTAAGTGTACTAGTTCAGAAGGAACATCATTCACTTGAAAGTTTTCCCAGACATTATTTCTTTTTGCATTGAGTTGATTCAACTTATAGTGACACCTCCTGCGGTTTCCGAGGTGGTGTCACTATAAGTTCTGAGTAGTGACTGGTGGGTTTGGACTGCCAGCCTTCTGGTTAGCAGTCAAGTGCCTTAGGCACTATGCTATCAGAGCTCCTACTATGCCACTAGAGCTCCCTAACTAGGTGGAGAAATAATAAATACCCATTTCCTGGGTGAAAATAATTAGACTGTAATCAGGACACCAAATTGATATGCAACTTGAGATTTCATTCACAGTGAATAGTACAAGAAATAAAATAAATTATAGTATCTTATTCTTTTTAATAAGAACTAAGTAACAGAAATTGTTGGTGTGTGGGAAACTATATGACTATATAAAAATTATTTTATTATATATTCTTTTTTCTATACCAGTAAAGGAATTACCATTGCATTGTTGTTATAATTACAGCCTCTTTTGAGAAGTCAACATATTGAAAAGAAAAGTAATGTGAACAAATACCATCAAAAAAGTCAAAAGAATATGAGCATGTAGCTTAGTGATTATTCTTGAGATTTATGTTTATGAAGTGGTACTTTCAATTGTAATATCAAAGGAGTAGCTTCCAGTAAGCTCAAAATCTTGATGAAGTTAATTACTCTATAAAAACTGTCCTTTTTCTGTTCACAAGCTTGTGACTTTATTTCTGTCTGCAACCCCTTCTTATTTCTTCCATGTTTTTTAAACTGATTTTAACATTCTTCTATGACACAAATCAACAAGGGAATCAGTTCTATTAAAGCAGATCTTTAGAATGAAATCAACTGTGGAATGTTTTACAAATGTGGTTCAATAAACTCCATATAATTTCAAAAGAAAATGATGCATACAAGAGCATCTTGGGAATTAGCATAAAAAACACAGTTTCACTTAGACTCATACAAGAAGGACCTCTGGGAGAATAGGACTATTTTCAAATAGCCTGATGGAAAAAAAGAAAAAAAAAATCTCTTACTAGAGTTCTAAAGAACATAATTTGCATATTAATAGAAGATTAACATGCCCATCAAGTATTCTGAAGCAGTTACTTTCTCTTGTCTATTTTGTTCTTCACATAAACATCTTTCATAATAAAAAGAAACTTGTGCCTTTACTGCTATTTCAATGAGTCTCCAAGGTTTCCTATTACAATAGGACAGATTTTTAAAATGTCTAAAACCCTTGAATAAAGCTCTTTGGATTTTTATTTATTAGCACGATGAAAGGGTTACTTTTAGGGGAAAATAGAACACTTTAGAAAAAAGGACATATAAGAAAACTACTTTAAGGGACCCCTCTACCAAACATACCCCATTACCCTCAAAAAAGAAAGAAAATACATACAGCTAATAAATCTAAATACATAAAGATTAAAAAAAACCTCTTTCCAAGAATAACACCTATTTCAAAAATGAATATTAGATATAACGAGACCAAAAAGGAAAATAAATAAATACAAGGAAGTGTTTACAGGTGGCAGTCAGTTCCACTGTGTCAAAAATGTAATTGCTGCTACATTATCTCCCAATTAAGTTCCTGATAATATTGTAAGTATACTCTTGGAATGAAAGGTGAGTGTTGTTTCTCATAATAACCCTAAAATTGAAAATTCAGAAATATACTTGAAATCAAAAACATCAAGTAAGATCAGGCAAGGGAGAGAATTTATTTATTTAACATCCAAAGACATGGGGAGTAAGAACTATATTCCACATCCTCTATGGGGTTCCTTATAGCTCATAGCCTATTTCTGGTTCTTTTCGTTTTACAACTGCCTTCAAGTTGGAAGAACTGAGGGCATTGCCTTTCTACTCTTAATCTAAAATTTTACAATGACCAGTCATACTCTCATGAATATAGATTTTTTCCATTGCTTTTTAATATAAACAACTTTCATTTTTCAGACAAATTCTTTAAGCTGGGCAATTTATTTTGTAAAAATAGCATCTTTCTTTTCAATTAAGAATGTATAGAATAAAAGTGCATCATACGTGGATTAGCTTTTCACACTCTTTCAGGGCTTAAATGTGAAATAACCATTTCCATTATGATCAGGCTGGTATTCCCTATTATGAAAGTATTATATGTACCCTTTGCTTGAAAATGATACATTTTACAATGGACTTTTGTGTGCCTTTTCGGTCTGGCTTTCCATACTTTCAATTCCTAGGCTCCTCTAACCTCAATGACAAAGAAGCTCAGAAAAGTGTTAGGACTACAGCTATCAAAGCTTTGGAAAACTCATCTCAAGTGGAAGTTCTTTTCTGTGCCTTTAAATATGCTCATAAAATTTCCTTGGGCATAGAGCCTGAGCATTCCTGGGTTCCTGCCTCAGCAACTTGCTGCTACCACACACTGGCCTTGAGACACAGTTTGAGTAGCAGCTCTAAGGCTCAGCTAAACCTCAGTGACACACACATACACACACATATATGTTGTTGTTACTTGCCATCGAGTCAGACCCAACTCATAGCGACCCCTCCTTGGGTTCCAAGGCAGTATCACTACGGAAGCTAGATTGCCCCATCTTCCTTCCAAGGAGTGGCTGGTGGGTTTGAACTGCCAGCCTTCAGGTTAGTGTGTGTGTGTATAGATGTGTGTGTGTGTATATATACACACACACACATACATACACACACATACATGCATATTTATATGTATATATATATATGTGTGTATATTTATATACACACTTATATACACACATATATACATATATGTACATGCACACACATATATATTTATATTTGTATACACATACATATACATGCATATATATATATATATATACACACACACACATATACATGCTCACACACACACATATATATATTGGGGCCACAGGAAATTCAGCACAAATGTACACACACACACACACAATATATGTATATATGTATATTTTTTCCTTCCTTTGCTCTTGCTTGTTTGGTTTTAGTCTTTGGACTATCCCATCTCACTTTAAATATCTTAGTATTTCCTGGTTTGTGAAATGTTTTCCTCACTCAATCCTCTTTGAAGGAAGGTATTTCCAACTATGCTGTTTTAAAAAATAAAATATAATAAAAAATGAGTCACAAAGAGGCAGTTTCTGGCAGAGCGATTTCTTCTGTCCCTCTCATTTCCACCATAAGCCTGGTTGAGAGATTGCTAGAGGAGACGTAATAGCAATGTGTTTAAGAGAAGCTTTTCTACAACCAGTGTATTTCTGGCTAATAATTTTGGAAATCATTGTAAATCTCTATTATGAAGGAGATCTAGCCAGTTATATTAGATGAAAAGTAAGGAAAACAAAACATCAAAGTAGACCCTAGCTCTTTTAGAGTTGCTCTGTGGCAAATTTTATTTTAGTTTAATACAAATTTTAAACTATTTTGGTAAAAATTTCCCATTTCATCTATATGGATTCAGATAAATCAGAACATAAAATGTTAAGAAATAGTAATAACTCTACTTATCAGGAGTGTTTTATTATTATTATTATTATTTTAAGAGTAAGATGCCTAAATATTTTGACAAATATTTCAAATAATCTGGTAAATATGAAGGTCATTGTATTTAATCTGCATTTTATTTGAATTTAACTTTGTTGATTACTGCTTTCATCTTGAAATTGTCCTTTGTTTTATGAGATGAATTACCTAGGAATAATGTAATACAATAAAATAAGAAAGTCTAGAAAGGAGTCTCTGTCCTGGTACTTCCTCCTTCTCTGATCACTGCTTAGTTTTCTTTACTTTCACAACTACTACCACAAAGGGGACAATGGTTACTACTGATTTATTTTTCCATTGCTGTCCAGTGGCCTCCGACTCGTGGTGACCCCATGTGTGTCAGTGCAGAACTGTGTTCCGTAGGGTTTACAGAGGCAGATTTTCAAAAGCAGATCTCCAGCCTTTCTTTCGAGTTTTCTCTGAGTTGACTCTAACCTCCAATCTGTCAGTTAGTAGCTTTAGCCATTTGCACTACGTAGTGACATCTCTACTATTAGCTATTGTTTATTGAATATATCCTACCACAGTGAAGAAATTTTAACGTAACAAATGCAACACACTGTCGTCGAGATACATTTTTGGGTTTCCGAGGCAGTATCTCTATGGAAGTAGATTGCCCTGTCTTCCTTCTGAGCAGTGGCTGGGGGGTTTGAACTTCCAGCCTTCTGGTTAGCAGTCACATGCCTTAGGCACTGTGCTACTAGAGCTCCCGAAGATATTTTTGGACCCTCTAAATAAGTAATTAATAATAATAATAACAATAATAATAATAATAAGCAAACTGCATCTTAGACAAGTTGCCAAAAGATACAAAGGGAGTGAGTAAAAAATGCGCACCCAAGTGTATCTGACTGTAAAATTCATCCTTTTTCACCATCATCATGCAGTGTGGTAAATACCATGTCACCTTCATCTTACCTGTTAACAGGTGGGTTTTCTAAGCCTCCTTTCTAGCCTTTCTTACTTTCTTATATTATGGTATCCCTAGAACATTTTATCCATTCAGTGATTTTAAGTATTTCTTATATGCTGTTGTTGTTATTTGTCATCAAGTTTATTCCAACTCATGGCAACACCATGTGTTCAGAGTAGAACTACCCCAACGGATTTTCAAGGTATTGACCTTTTAGAAACAGATTGACAGACCAGTCTTCTAAGGTGCTTCTGGTTGGGTTCAAATAACCAAACTTTCAGCTAGCAGTCAAGCACCTAACTGTTTACACTACCCAAGACTCATTCCTATGTGTTGCCTGACACCAAATCTTTAGTTCTGTGTAGAATTCTCACATGAGCTGGGTAGTCATTTTTGTGCTTATTGGGCACATCCATCTTGATATGCCCTAAAGCTAAAAAACAAAACAAAAACAAAACCCAGAAGTTTAAAAACGAGCAAATCTTCTCTTTAAAATCTGCATTTTTCCTTGTGGCTCCCCACAGTTAGAAAAAAATAATATTATCTACACAAGATAATTCCTTCATTTTTTTTCCTCCTTTCCCTTTAGTCCAATAGATTACCAAAAGCTATAAATCTTAAGTCCCTATCATTATCACTATACATTACCTAGTTTTCTTCCCAATATCTACTCCTCTGGTTCTGGTCTTCATTATATGACTCAACCTCTGCAATAGTGTCTCTTTATTATTATTATTGTTATTATTTATTGTGATTTGGGTGAAGATTTACAGAGCAAATTCACTTTCCATACAGCAGTTCACATATACTTTGTCTCATGTCATTGACCACAATTTATCACAATGCAACAGCTCCCCTTCCACTTCTTCCTCATAGTTACCTCTTCCCAGTGTGCATCCCTCCATATTCTCCTGCCCCCTGAGCTATCTCCCTGTGCATAAGCAGCCCTTCCTTCTCCTGTGATTGTTTTCTCCAGGGCGTGTGTCTACTTGACGTAAATGTTTAACTCACAAGCCTGTACTTTGTTTGGCTGGAAACCACAGGTGTGGGTTCAATTCCAGACCTGAAGGGAAGCTAGGGGTCATAGTCTCAGTGGTTCCATCAGGTTCTATTGGACCAGCAAACCTGGTCTCCACCATCTTTTTTTTTCCCCTCCAAATGATTTTGAGGTTTGTTGCACATTGTTCTCCCTCTCTATCAAGGATCTCCTACATCCCTTCCAAGTGGATGACAGTGGTAGCCGGGCACCATCTAGTTCTTCTGGTCTCATAGTTGTATAGGTTGCAGATAGGATGGTGTACCAGTCGCTAGGACTGATTGCTTCCATTAATTTTGTTTTTCTTCTTTCTTCTTTGCTCTTGAGAGGAGAGACCCATC
>NW_006922083.1:972357-975925 GCF_000298275.1 Orycteropus afer afer | reverse complement strand
ATCATGAATATTTTCCTAAATAATGATATTTTCCTACAGTATTATATCTAACATGTATACTTGGGGTTTAATTTTGAGGTTGTTGCACAATTTAACTAGAACTCTATGTCAAATAGGTAAAACATTTATGAATTTTCATGTGCTTAAATCAGAATGTCCAACCAAATAAAACCAAACTCATTGCCATTGAGTTGAATCTGACTCATAGCGACCCCTACTTGGGTTTCCATGGTGTATTTCTACAGAAATGGATTGTCCAGTCTTCCTTCAGAGGAGTGGCTGGTGGTTATTAACTGCCAGGCTTCTGGTTAGCAGTCAAATGCCTTGGGTGATATACCACCAGAGCTCCCATCAGAGGGTACATCTGTAAATAATTCCTTAGTTTACAGCCCTAAAAGGATTAGCATGTTTATATGTTGCTTTTAAACATATAATATCTTCTTATAGTAAATGCAATAGATGCTGGTTTTGAATAAAAACAAAATATATATACCTGAATAAATAATACAACTTTCATAATCACACAAACCAAGATAAATAATTTATATTAGTTACAACTTGGTGCATGTAATTTGCAAACTTAGGGCAATCTACTTCTGTAGTGATACTGCCTTGGCAACCCAAGGAGGGGTCGCTATGAGTCAGGGTCAACTTGACGGCATATAACAACATAACAACAACGTGTCTATCTGTTTATATGACAAATGAAAATTTTCTGTGTATATTGTTTTTGAAAATTTTTTTTCATTTTGTATAAATCTAGTTTAAAATATTAGTTTACAAAATGATTTTTAATGGCTAAAGAGTACACAATTTTGTGACACAAAGGGCAACAAAAAACATCCAAATGATATCTATATATGCAGTTGGTTGCATTATAGGAGAGGAAACCTGAGGTTAGGGAATATTAAATCTTTTATTATAATGGGCAGTAACCATGACTGTCTTATACTCTGTAGGGAGAAGTTATATAATCCAATACTATAAGGATACTTGCCTTTGGTTGTTACAAGTCATCCAGTTGGTTCCAATAGAAGAAAATACTGCCCAGTCCTGTGCCATTCTCACAATCCTTGCTATAGTTGAGCCCCTATTGGAGCCAGTGTGTCAATTAATCTTGTTAAAAGTCTTCTTCTTCATTTACCCCTACTCTACCAACTGAGAACATAGAATGTACAAAGTGCAAATCTAGGATAATTGGAAGTTGTGAAAAATGAAATGGAACACATAAAGATCAATATCCTAGGCATTAGTGAGCGGAAATGGACTGTTTTTGGCTTTTCTGAATCAGACAAACATATGATCTACTACACTGGGAATGACAAACTGAAGAATGGTGAGGGTTTCATCATCACAAAGACTGTATCAAGATCTATCCTGAAGTATAATGCTGTCAGTGATAGGATAATATCCATACACCTACAAGGAAGACCAGTTAATACTACTATTATTCAAATTTACACACCAACCACCAAAGCCAAAGATGAGGAAATTGAAGATTTTTACCAACTTCTGCAGTCTGAAATTGACCAAACATGCAGTCAAGTTGTGTAAATTAGCACTGGTGACTGGAATCCAAAAGTGAAAACAAAGAAGAATCACGAGTAGTTGGAAAATATGGCCTTGGTGATAGAAATAATGCTGGGATCACGACAGAATTTTGCATCATCAATGACTTATTCATTGCAAATAACTTTTTTTCTCAACAATGTAAATGGCTGCTATACACATAGATCTCACCAGATGAATCATATTGACTACATGTGTTGAAAGAGGCAATAGAGAAACTCAGCATCTTCAGCCAAAACAAGGCCAGGAGCTGACTGTGGAACAGACCATCAACTGCTCATATTCAAGTTCAAGTTGAAGCTAAAGACACTTAAAAGAAGTTCACAAGAGCCAAAATATGACCTTCACTAAATCCCTCCTGAATGTGGAAACCATCTAAAGAATAGATTTGATGCATTGAACACCAATGATTGAAAACCAGAGGAATTGTGGGATGACATCATGAACATCATCCATGAAGAAAGCAAAAGGTAATTAAAAAGACAAGGGAAAAAAAAAAAGACCAAAATGAATGTCAGAAGAAACTCTGAAACATGCCCTTGAATGGAGAGTAGCTAAAGTAAATGGAAGAATAGACAGGTTAAAAGAGCTGAACAGCAGATTTCAAAGAGCAGCGCTAGAAGATAAAGTCTATTATTAGAAAGAAATGTGCAAAGATCTGTAGTTAGAAAACCAAAAGGGAAGAACATGCTCAGCAATTCTCAAACTGAAAGAATTGAGGAAAAATTTTAGGTTTCAAATTGCAATATTGAAAGTTTCCATGGACAATATGTTGAATGTTGAATGATGCAGGAAACATCAAAAAAAGATGATGGAATACACAGAGTCATTTTACCAAAAAGAATTGTTAGATGATCATCCATTTCAGGAGATGGCATAAGATCAAGAACCAATGTTATTAAAGGAAAAAGTCAAAGCTGCACTAAAAGAGTTGGTGAAAAACAAGGCTCTGGAAATTGATGGAATACTCACTGAGATGTTTCAGCAAATGGATGCTGAGCTGGAGGCACTCACTCGGCTTATGCCAAGAGATTTGGAAGACAGCTACTTGGCCAACTGACTGGAAAAAAAAATTCATATTTGTACCTATTCCAAAGATAAATGATCCCACAGAATGTGGAAGTTATTGAACAATATCATTAATATCAAACACAAGTAAAATCTTCCTGAAGATAATTAAAAAATGGTTGCAGCAGTATATTGACAGAGAACTTCTGGAAATGTAAGCTGGATTGAGAAGGGGATGTGGAGCAAAGGATATCATAGCTGATGTCAGATGGACCTTGGCTGAAAGCAAAGAATACCAGAAAGATGTTTACTTGTGTTTTATTGACTATTCAAAGGCATTCGATTGTGTGGATCATAACAAAATTGTGCATAAAATTGAGAAGAATGGGTATTCCAGAACATTTAATTGTACTCATGAGATATCTGCACACAGACCAGAAGGCTGTCATTCAAACAGAACAAGGGGACATTGCATGGTTTAAAATCAGGAAGAAAAGTTCACTAGGGTTGTGTCCTTTCACCATACTATTTCAATCTGTATGCTGAGGAAGTAATCTGAGAAGCTGGACTATATGAAGAAGAATGTGGCATCAGTATTGGAAGAAGGGTCACTAACAACCTGAGATACACAGATGACACAACTTTCCTTGCTGAAAGTGAGAATGACTTGGAGCACTTACTGATGAAGATTAAAGACTACAGTCTGCAGTGTGGGTTACACCTCAATATAAAGAAAACAAAAATCCTCACAACTGGACCAATGAGCATTATCATGATAAATGGAGAAAAGACTGAAGTTGTCAAAGACTTCATATTACTTGTCTCTGTAATCAACACCAATGGAAATAGCAGTGTTGTTGTTGTTGTTGTTGTTAAGTGCCACCAAGTCATTTCCGACTCATAGCCACCCCATGCACAGCAGAACGAAACACTGCCCGATCCCGCACCAGCCCCACAATCCCTGCTATACTTGAGCCCATCATCGCAGCCA
>NW_006922083.1:963833-970967 GCF_000298275.1 Orycteropus afer afer | reverse complement strand
GCTTATAGACTGAGACAGACTAGGAAGAAGGAAGAGGCCGTCCACTTCTCAAAGAATTGGCCAGGGAAAACCTTATGAATAGCAAAGAAACACCGTTTGGAAATAGCAGTAACGACATCAAACGATGCATTGCATTGGGCAAATCCATTGGAAAAGACCTCTTTCAAGGACTGAAGAGCAAAGATATCTCCTTAAAGACTAAGATGTGCCTAATCAAAGTCTCATATATCTGTGATAGCTGGACAATGACTAAGGAAGACTGAAGAAGAGTTGATGCTTTTGAGTTGTGGTATTGGTGAAGAATGCTGAAAGTATTGTGTGCTCCTAAAAGAACTAACAAATCTGGAAATAACTTCCTGGAAGAAGTATGCTCCTTTGTCTTACCTACTTTGGAAATGTTGTCAGAAGGAACTGTTCTTTAGAGAAGGATGTGATGCTTGGTAAAGTGGAGGGTCAGTGAAAGTGGGGAAGGTCTTTAACAAGATGGATTGACATGTTGGCTGCAGTGATGGGCTCAGGTATAACAGGGATCATGTGATGTCCTTCAGGGACTGGTCCATTCTGATAAAATGTCCAAATTGAGAGAGGCAAAGTCTCATCATCCTTGCTTTGCTAAGGACATTCTGTCTGCACTTTATCCAAGACATATTTATTTGTTCTTTTGACAGTCCATGATCAGTTAGGTGTACCTCAGTCCTCAAAGTGACATCTTTGCTTTTTAATATTTTTTAAGAGATCTTTTGCAGAATGTCATTTCATTTCTTGACTGCTGCTTCCATGAGTGTTGATTGTGGATCCAAGTAAAATAAAACTTTTGACAACTTGAATATTTTCTCCATTATCATAATGTTACTTATTGGTCCAAGTGTGAGGATGTTTATTATGTTGATTTTTGTTTTCATTATCCATATTGCAGTCTTTAATCGTCATCAGTAAGAGCTTCAAATCATCTTCACTTTCAGCAAACAAGGTTGTCTTATTTGCATATTACAGGTTGATAATGAGTCTCCCTCCAAAACTGATGCTGTGTTCTTCCTCATATACTCTAGCTTCCAGGATTATTTCCTCACCCTACAGATTGAATATAGTGAAAGATACAACCCTCATGCTTTTAAACAACACAATATATTTTTGTTCTGGTTGAAAGACTGTCCTTTATTCTATGTACAATTTCTGCATGAACACAATTAAGTGTTCTGGAATTCTCATTGTTCTGAATGTTATCCATAATTTGCTATGATCCACACAGTCAAATGCCTTTACACAATCAATAAAGCACAGGTAAACATCCTTTTAGAATACTCTGCTTTCAGCCAAGATCCATCTGGCATCAGAAATGATATCCCTCATGCTATGACCCCTTCTGAATCCAACTTGAATTTCCCCAGTTCTCTGTTGATGTGCTGCTGCAACCCTTTTTTAAATTATCTTCAGCAAAATGTTATCTGCATATGGTATTAATGATATTGTTTGATAATTTCTGCATTCTGTTGGATCACCTTACATTGGAATGGCCACAAATAAGGATCTCTTCCAATTAGATGGTCAAGAAGTTGTCTTCAAAGTTTGTTGGTATAGATGAGTGAGCATTTCCAGCATTGCATCCATTTGTTGAAACATTTCAATTGGTGTTCCTGTGTTGCTCAATATTTTGTCTATAGAGTCATTCAGCATTGCATCTCAAAGACTGAATATTTTCTTCATTTCTTTCAGCATGAGATATGCCAAGAGTATTTTTTCCTTTGGATTTTCCAATTCCAGATCTTTACATATTTAATTATAATACTTTACTTTGTAACTACCCTTTGTAATCTTCAGATATTTTATGTCATGACTTCTTCCATTTTCTTTAGCTAATCTGCATTCAAGAGGAAGTTTCAGAGTCTCTTCTGACATACAATTTGGTCTTGTCTTTCTTTCCTGGCTTTTTAATTATCTTTTGCTTTCTTCATATATGATATCCTTGATGTCATCCCACAATTCATCTGGTTCTCAGTCATTATTATTCAATGTGTCTACACCATGCTTGGGAGCTCTGGTAGCATAGTGGCTAAGACACTTGCCTGCTAACCAGACGGCTGGCAGTTCAAACCCACCAGCCACTCCTCGGAAGGAAGGTTGGGCAATCCTACTTCCGTAGTGATACTGCCTCGGAAACCCAAGGAGGGGTCGCTATGAGTCGGGGCCGACTCGACGGCACATAACAACAACAACAACAACAACACCATGCTTTAAATAGTCTCTAATTCAGATAGGACATACTCAAGGTCATACTTTGGCTCTCTTGGACTTGCTTTAATTATCTTCAGCTTCCATTTGAACTTGCTTATAACCAGTAGATGGTCTCTTCCATGCTCAGCTCCTGTCCTTGTTCTGACTGGTGCTATTGGGCTTCTCCATTATATTTTATTGTAGATGTGATCAATTTTATTCTCGTGTAGTCCATCTGGTGAGGTCCACTTGTACAGTCACCTTTTATTTATTTATTTTTTAAAATGTATTTCCAGTAAATAATTTGTTGGTGTTGTAAAATGATATCATGTGATCTCCTGTGATCTATCACCAAGGCTATATTTTGCAACTACCGATCTTTCTTCTTTGTGTCCAAATTTTACATTCCAATCCCAGTAAGTATTAATGCATCCTGACTGCATGTTTCATCAACTTCAGATTGCAGACATTGGAAAAATATCTTCAATTTCTTATCTTTGGTATTATTAGTTGGTATGTAAATTTGAGTAATAACTGTATTAACTGGCCTCCATGTAGGCGTACAAATAGCATCCTATCACTGACATTGTACTTCAGAATAGGTTTTGACATGTTCTTTTTGATAATGAATGTAATGCCATTCCTCTTCAATTTCTCATTCTCAGCATAGTAGAGAATGTGAGTGTCCAATTCAAACTGTCCAATACCAGTCTATTTCAGCTCATTGATTCCTAAGGATGTTGATGTTTATGTGCTCTATTTCATTTTTGATGGCTTCCAATTATCTTTTTTCATACTTTGTACATTCTCCTTTCTGAGTATTAATGATTTTTGCAGCCATTTCTCTCATTTTGAATCAAATGGAGGTCCTGAAAGCTTTACTCCATCCATGCAGTTAATATCAACTCTACTTTGAGGAGACAGCCTTTCCCCAGTTGTATTTTGAGTGCCTTCCAACCTAAGGGGCATATCTTCTGGTACTATATCAACCAGTGTTCTACTGATACCTATAAGATTTCCACTGGCCTATTTTTTCAATAGTAGATTGCCACACCATTCTTAGTCTGTCTTAGTCTAGAAGCTCTGCTGAAACTTGTACCATGGATAACCCTGCTGGTATTTGAAATACTGGTGGCAGAGCTTAAGTCATCACAACAAATGGAAACCACCACAATAGGACAAACTGACAGATGTATGGTGGATGTAAGGGAAATATTATCTCTATATTCCAAGACAGTTATACAGATAAACATGGTTTTATTTTACTTTGTTTTATTGCATTTCAGAGATACTGCTTTTTATGAATTAAAGGTTTGTATCATGAAAGTCTAGCAGCACCACTTTTCCTATAGCATGTACTCAGTTTGTCTCTCTGTGTCACTTTTGGTAATGCTCACAATATTTCAAATTTTTATAATGCTAACTAAAAGCCAATCCACTGCAATTGAGTAAATTCTGACTCATAGTGACCCTCTTGGGTTTCCAAGGCTGTACATCTTTATAGAAGTAGATCGCCTCATTTTCCTCTTGAGAATAGCTGGTGGGTTTGAACTGCCAAAGTTCTGGATAGAAGCCAACTGCCTTACCCAGCATGCCATCAGAACTCCTTTTCATAATACTACTTCATACTTAACAGACTATGTTGTTGTTGTTGTTATGTGCCGTCGAGTCGGCCCTGACTCATAGCAACCCCTCCTTGGGTTTCCGAGGCAATATCACAACGGAAGTAGGATTGCCCAACCTTCCTTCCGAGGAGTGGCTGGTGGGTTTGAACCGCCAGCCTTCTGGTTAGCAGTCAAGTGCTTTAGCCACTATGCTACCAGAGCTCCTATAACAGACTATAGTATAGTGTAAATATAACTTTTATATACACTGAGAAACCAGCAAATTCATGTGACTTCTTTATTGCAATATTTGCTTTATTGCAGTAGTCTGAAACTGAACCCACAATATCTCTGAAGTTTGCCTGTACACACATCTTTGAAAAGATAGGCTTAAACAAGCAAACACAACGATAAAATGCCATATTTACAAGAAGTATAGAAATATAAGAGACCCATAGATGATTGTCATATATATAAAAATATCTATCTATCTATACCATACCTACTGCTATAGAGTCGATTATGACTTGTAGCAACCCCCATTGGGTTTATAAGGCGGTAATTCTTTACGGAAGTAGATTGCCCAGTCTTCCTTCCATGGAATGGCTAATGGGTTTGAACTGCCAACTTTCTGATTAACAGTCAAATGCCTTAAGCACGCTGCCTCCAGAGTTCTATATATATATATATATATATATATATATATATATATATATATATATACACACACACACACACACACACATACACACACATATATATATAAATATGAAAATTTAAGAAGGAAAAAATTCATTAGGGTATATAATGAAAAACAAAAGCCATTCCTCCATCTTTCCCTCCCCATAATCTCCTGTCACATAAAATCATTTCAACCTTAAGCTGTTTTATTGTTTGTTTGTTTTTGCTCTATGAGACTTAAATCCAGTTCCTGGTTTCATGCTTCTAGATAACATGTTCCCTGCCCCTGAATGAGTATTGGAGCTCATGCTGCTATCACTTGACCTATACTCAGTTTAGGAGCTCCACTTAGACCTTGTGCCATCATTGCACACTAAAACTTTCAGGTTATTTTTATCTTCATTTCCAACTTGTGGGTATTTGCCTTTGTTTCTTTAAAGAGTTTTTTTTTTTTTTTTTGTATTTTGTATTTTGTGGAAGGAAAGCCCCGTTCACATCATCTCAGTTTATCATATGCTCATATATTATTTTTCTAAGCCTCAGTTTTCTCCTTATTAATTAAACATTCTATTACTTCTTTTATAAAGTTGTCAAAATTAACAGGATAATTAATGCAAGAAAATTATATAATATATTGTCTGGTACATAGAACGTAATTGATAACTTAATTGTATTTCTCATACATTCTCCAATTATTCTTCTACCTTAATATAGACTTCTCTTTCAACATCCTTTGTTATTTTAAATTCTGCTCTGGCTCGTTAGTTTTCTAACACTCTTACCATATTTTTTATTCAGCTCCTTTTTCAAAAAATTTCTCCCTGTCATTTAGCCTGTTGTCTTTTTATATTTCATACTTAATCTTTGTATCAGAATGCAAATATTTTCTTGAGTTCTAAAAAAATCACAAAAAAATGCTATCTGAAATTTGCTCCCTCAATAAATATTTTGTCAATGAAAATTATTTTTCTTTTCAGTGTTATGCTTTTCTCCTATTTTGGCCCTTGTTATAGAAACTTTCACTTAGCTGTATATGGATTTCATTTCTGTTTACATATTCTTGATTTTGGAACAGTGTATCCATGTTTGGTCCATGGTCTAAGGAGAATGTCTGAATTCTTTTTGTATCAGTTTACTGTCCTCCAGGATTCCATTAGATTTCCCTTCTCAAGTATTCATGTAGAGGACTGATTGATGTAATTTGCATGATTTGTTCAATGATGCAGCAACAATTGGAGAAAGTTTGAGTTTTCCTAGAGGAGTAAGCGTGTCTCTCTGTTCAAGTATCTTCCTAACTGTTGAAACTCAATGGATAGATTTCTATAGATAACTTTCTGTTTGGTGCAACATTTTACTGACGTCTTTGCTACATCAGTAAAACGCCCAGTTATGTTTCCTTTCTAAGATAGGTGTAGCTGCCATGCCTATGTTAGGGTCATCTTGCTTGCATTGTTCTTCTCTACTAACAATGAAATATTGTGTGTTGTTGAATGTCAGCTGTAAGAATTTATTGGGCATCCATAAGGTACAGACCACACACTAAGTAGTAGAGCAAGATAATACATAATTTTTTAAATTGGTTATATTCTTTAGTTTCATTAATGTGTTAACAAGACAAGTTGAATTCACATAAAATATTAATATGATACTTTTTAAAAAATGGTGTCTACTAGCCTGTCTCTGTCTGGTTTGATGTTTATTTATCTTGTTTGTAAAATTGAAAGTATGAACAAAACATAGAAAGAGGGTTGATTGTATGTTAATCATAACAATGTGATTTTCTACTGTATTTAAGTCAACTCCCATGTAGATTTTGACCTTTATTCCAAGTACTAGTTTGAATATAGAAATACTAAGTTCTTCTTCCTCTTTATAAATCTCTTGATTGAAATCTTTTTTCTTCTCTTTTCCTGTTACTTTTTCTAGACATATTTTAAATCACCTCATTAAAAGGGATTAGTGCCATTATTTAAAATTTGCATTTATATTAATTCATTGTCTGAATTTTACCAATTTTTTTTTCATTATTTTTATGCTAAATAATATTATTTTTCATTATTTTATGCTAAATAATATTAATGACAGCAATATAACTAGAGATATAAAAATAATATATTTATTCAGTTCACTTATATTTTCTTCAATGAAATTAAAAAACAATATAACCTGGTATCAATGTGAGAAGTAAAACTTTAGAGAATTTGGAATAGATAAGATATTACAGTGAAAAAAACATTTCCATGTTTAATTCTGCAAACCAGTGGTTATCATTTTGAGTTAGCCATTTCATATGTTGTTGTTGTTGTGTTGTTAGGTGCCGTCGAATCGTTTCCAATTCATAGTGACCCCATGCACCCCAGAACGAAACACTGCCCTGATCCCACGCCAGCTCCACGATTCCTGCTATACTTGAGCCCATTGTTGCAGCCACCATGTCAATCTTTCTCGTCAAAGGCCTTCTCCTCTTTTGCAAACCCTCCACCTTATCAAGCATGACATACTTCTTCAGGGAATGATCCCCTCTGACAACATGACCAAAGTAGGTGAGATAAAGTCTGGCCATCCTCACTTCCAAGGAGCATTCTGGCTGCACTTCCTCCAGGACAGATCTGTTAGTTCTTTTAGCAGTCCATGGTAC
>NW_006922083.1:955502-963522 GCF_000298275.1 Orycteropus afer afer | reverse complement strand
CAATCTTTTCTCCATTTATCGTGATGCTGCTTATTGGTCCAGTTGTGAGGATTTTTGTCTTCTTTATATTGAGATGTAATCCATACCATTTCATCTATGCCAAAACTGATTTTGTTAATAAATCTGGCTGTCCAGTGTAATCAAAAGTTTTGTTTTGTTTTGTTGTTTTTACTTTTATTGTGATGAAAACATACACAACAAGCACGACATTCAAGCATAAAAAGCCCATGTTTACATCTCATGGACATCAATTACATTTTTCATGTTGTGTCACTATTATTGCTATCCTTTCCAAAATATTCCACCACCTATTAGCGTAAACTAATTATTAGTCACTTCATCTATTTCATATAAATAGGCATAAATATATCCTTTCTCAAAAAACTTAGAAAATCATATAATATTCTCATATGTACATCTTCTTATACTATCAAGATACCAGAATTATTTTGTCATGCCATCAAATATTTCTTTTCTGATATTATTTTAAATGAAGACATGGTATTGCATTTAGCCTATTCCATATTGGGTCTCTTTTAGTTTATTTTCATATTGTTTCTATTTTAAACAAAATTATCATGACCACCACTTTTTAACCACATTTATAATTCTTTCTTTAGAACAAATGTCTCAAAATGGAATTGCTAGATCAAAGAACATGCACACACATAAGACTTTCTTAAGTATTGAATCTTTTCAGTATTGCAAGAGTGTTCCCACCTAACTAACAATTACAAATTCTGTGTTGTTGTAATTGCTGTCGAGTTGGTGCTAACTCATAGCGACCGTATGAGCAACTGAATGAAACATTGCCTAGCCCTGCACCATCCTCACCCATTGTGAGGCAACTTGCCCATTGCTGAGGCAACTGTGTTAGTGTATCTGGATGACGATCTTCCTCTTTTTGCTGACCTCAGCTTTACCAAGGATGATGTCCTTCTTCAAAGACCGATCCCTCCAGATCACATGTCCAAAATACGTGAAATAAAGTCTCACCATCCTTGCTCCTAAGCAGCATTCTGGCTGCACTCCTTTCAAAACTGATTTTGTAATCAATAGTTTTGTTTTGTTTTTGTTTTTACTTTTATTGTGGTTTAAACATACACAACAAGACATTCAAGCACAAAAAAGTCCATGTTTACAGCTCATGGACATCAATTACATTTTTCACGTTGTGCCACTATTATTGCTATCCTTTTCCAAAACATTCCACCACCTATTAGCATAAACTCAATGCCCCCCAAACAAGAGCTTCTCCTTCTCCCTCCCTCTGATCCCTGGTAACCACTAATAATCTTTTTATATATACACATATACATATATATGTATGTATGTATATATATATATTTTTATATATATATTTTTTTCTTTAACCCATCTAGAAATTTTCCCTCCCCTCCCCTCCCACTGCTGGTAATCAACAAAGAAATTGTCTTCCATGTATAAACCTTTCCTTGACTTTTTAAAATAGCAGACTATTACAGTATTTGTTCTTCTGTGATTGACTTATTTCACTTAGCATAATGTCCTCTAAAGGAACTCTGGTAGCACAGTGCCTTAGGTATCTCATTGCAAGCCAGGATGTTGGTGGTTCAAACCCATCTGCCACTCTGTGAAAGGAAGACTGGTCAATCTATTTCCATAAAGATTTACCACCTCGGAAACCCAATGGGGGTCACTATGAGTTGGAATCGAATCTATGGCAGAAGGTTGGGGTTTTTTGGTCTGGAATGTCCTCCAAGTTCATCCATGTTATATGGTGTTTTGCAGATTCTACATTATTCTTTAGGGTTGCATAGTATTCCATTGTGTGTATGTACCACAATTTGTTTATCTATTCCTTGGTAGATGGGCACATAGGTTGTTTCCATCTCTTTGCTATTGTGAATAGTGTTAAGATGAACCCGGGTGTGCATGTACCTATTTGTGTCCTGCCTCTTACTTCCTTAGGATATATACCTAGTAATGGGCTTGCTGGTTCAAATGATATTTCTGTTTCCAACTTTTTAAAGAGTCATCATACCAATATCCACAGTGGTTGTTTCATTTTATAGTCCCACCAGCAGTGCATGAGAGTCCCAATCTCTCCACATCCTAGCCATTATTTGTGACTTTCTGTCTTATTAAACTTTGATATTAATGCTGAGTGAGATGATATCTCTTGGTTGTTTTGATTTGCATCCCTCTAATGGTTAATGATCGTGAACATGTCTTCATATACTTGTTGGCTGCCTGGATATCTTCTTTGGTGAAGTGACTGTTTATGTTTTTTGCCCATTTTTAAATTTGATTGCTTGTCTTTTTTGATGATGAGGTGTTAGAGTGTTCTATAAATTTTAGAGATAAGTCCTTTGTCTGATATGTCATTGCTGAATGTTTTTTTTCCCCATTCTGTAGGTTCTCTTTTTAGTCTTTTGAAGAAGTCTTTTGATGCACATAAGAATTTAATTTTTAGGAGGTCCCAATCATCCGGTTTATCTTCTGCTGTTTGTGCATCTTGGGTTATGCTTGATAGTATATTTATGCCATAGGTTAGAGCCCATGGGTTTGCCCCCATTTTTTCTTTGATGAGCTTTATAGTTTTATATTTCACATTTCAGGCTTTAATCCATCTAGAGTTAGTTTCTGTGTAAGGTGTGAGTTATGGATCTTGTTTCAATTTTCTGAAAATGGATGTCCAGTTTTGCCAGCACCATTTGTGAAAGAGACTATCTCTTCCCCATTTAATGGATCTTGACCCTTTATCAAAGATCAGCTGACCATAAGCTGATGGATCTATTTCTGGGTTTTCAATTACCTTCCACTAGTCTATATATCTGTTGTTGTACCAATAGTAGGCTCTTTTGACTACTGTTGCTGCATAGTAGACTTTGAGATCTGGGAGTGTGAGAACTCCTACTTTGCTCTTCTTCTTTAGTAGTACTTTGTTTATCTGAGGTCTCTTTCCTTTCCACATGAAATTAGTGATTGGTTTTTCCATGTCTTTAAAAATGTTGATTAGACCTGAATTGAGATTGCATTCAATGCATAGATTGCTTTGGGTAGCATTGACATTTTCACAATATTCAATCTTCCCTTTCCATGACTATGGTATGTTCTTCCCTTTATGTAGATCTCTTATAGTTTCTGGAAGTAGTGTTTTGTAGTTTTCTTTGTGTAGGTTTTTGTCTTCCTGGTAAGATTTATTCCCAAGTATTTTACCTTTTCTGTAGCTATTATAAATAGTATTGATTTCCTCATTTCCTTTTCAGGTATCTCTTTACTAGTGTGCAGGAACCCAACTGATTTTCGTATGTTGATCTGGTATCCTGCTACTATGCTAAATCTTTCAATAAGTTCCAATAGTTTCCTTGCTGAGTCTCTTGGGTTTTCCTTGTATATGATCATATCATCTGCAAATACAGATAGTTTTACTTCTTCCTTACCAATTTGGATACCTTTGATTTTCCTTCTTGCCTTATTGCCCTAAGACTTCCAGTACAATGTTGAATAGAAGTGGATATAGAAGGCACCCTCGTCTGGTTCCTCTTCACAAAGGAATGGTTTCAGTCTCTCTCCATTGTGAGTAATGTTGGATGTTGGTTTCACATGTATTCCTTATTATGTTGAGGAATTTCCCTTCTATTTCTATTTTTCTGAGAGTTTTTAACATGAACACATATTGGATTTAATCAAATGCCTTTTCTGCATCGAATGATACAATCATGTGGATCTTTTATTTTATTTTATGTATGTGATGGATGATGTTGTTTTTCTAATGGTGAACCATGCTTGCATACCTGGTATGAATCCCATTTCACAATGTATTATTTTTTTGATATTTGTTGGAGTCTATTGGCTTGGGTTTTGTTGAAGATTTTTGCATCTATGATCATGAGAGATATTGGTCTGTAGTTTTCTTTTCTAGTGGGGCCTTTACCTGGTTTTGATATCACGGTTATGCTTGCTTCATAAAATGTATTTGGTAGGATTCCATCCTTTTCTATGTTCTGGAATAGTTTGAGTAGGATTGGTGTCAGCCCTTCTCTGAATAATTGGTAGTATTCTCCATTGAAACCATCTGGACTAGTACTTTTTTCTGTTGGTAATTTTTTATGACTGATTCAATTCCTTCTTTTTTTATGGGTCTGTTCAAGTTTTCTATCTCAGTCTGTATTAATTCAGGTAAATTTTGTGTGTCTAGAAATCTTCCCATTTCTTCTAGGTTTTCAAATTTGTTGGAATATAGTTCTTCACAGTATCCCAATATTATTCTTTTTATTTCTATTGGTCTGTTGTGATGTCACCCCTTTCATTTCTTATTAATATTATTTGCATCTTCCTTTTTTCCTTTGTTAAGTTTGCCAGTGGTTTGTCAATTTTATTAATCTTTTAAAAGAACCAACTTCTAGTCTTGTTGATTTTTTCTACTGTCTTTCTTATTTCTGTTTCATGTATTTCTACTCTGTTGTTGTTGTTAGGTTCTGCTGAGTTGTCTCTGACTCATAGTGACCCTATACACAATAGAACAAAACACACTGCCTGGTCTTATGCCAGCCTCTTGATCCTTGCTATACCTGAGGCCCTTAAAGCCACTGTGTCTATCCATCTCATTGAAAGCCTTCCCCTTTTCATTGACCTTCCACTTTACCAAGCATGATATCCTTCTCCAAGGAATGATTCCTTCTGACAACATGACCAAAGTAGGTGAGATGAAGCCTGGCCATTCGTGCTTCCAAGAAGCATTCTGGCTTTGCTTCTTCCAGGTCAGATCTGATAGTTCTTTTAGCAGTCCATGGTACTCTTAGCATTCTTCTCCAACACCACAACTCAGAAGCATCAATTCTTCTTCTGTTTTCCTTATTCATTGTCCAGCTCTCACGTGCATATGAGGTGATTGAAAATACCATGGCTTGGGTTAGGTGCATCTTAGTCTTCAAGGAGATATCTTTGCTCTTCAGGACTTGAAAGAGGTCTTTTGCAGCAGATTAGCCCAATGCAATACATTGTCTGATGTCTTGACCGCTGCTTCCATTGTTGTTGATTGTAGAATCAAGTAGTATGAAGTCCTTGACAACTTCAATCTTTATTCCATCCATCTTGAAACTGTTTATTGGATCAGTTGTGAGGATTTTTGTTTTCTTTGTATTGTGGTGTAATCCATGCTGCAGACTGGAGTCTTTAATCTTCATCAGTAAGTGCTTCAAGTCATCTTCACTTTCAACAAACAAAGTTGTGTCACCTGCATATCACGGGTTGTTAATGAATCTTCCTCCAGTCCTGATGCCACATTCTTCTTCATAGAATCCAGCTTCTTGGATTATTTGCTCAGCAAACAATTTGAATAAGTACTTCTGGTCTAATCTTTATTATTTCTTTCATTCTGGTGACTTTAGGTGTTTTTCTTTTTGTTAATCTTTTTCTAATTGTTGGAGATGTTGAGTTAAGTTCTTGATTTTGGCTCTTTCTTCTTTTTTTGATGACACATACCATCAACTATAACTCACCTTCCAATCACTGCTTTTGCTGTTTCCCAAAGATTTTGGTATGTTGTGTTTTCATTCTTATTTGATTTAAGTACTTTTTTAATTTATTTTTTTATTTCTTCTATTACTCAGTTGTTTTTAAGTAGGGTGTTGTTCAATTTCCACATACTTGCTCTTTTTCTGTAAGTCTTCCTAGTGTTGATTTCTAATTTTATGTCATTGTGATCTAAGACGATGTTTTGTGATATTACATTGTTTTTAAGGTTATTGAGGCTTGTTTTGTGGCTTAACATATGGCCTAGCCCAGAGAATGTTCCATGTATACTGGCAGAGAATTTATATTTTATTGTTCTTGGTTGAGTACTCTGTAAATGTCTATAAGCTCTAGTTGGTTGATTGTATTGTTGAGTCTTTTGCATCTTTGTTGAGTTTCTTTCCATTTGTTCTAGCTCTTATTGAAAATCGTGTGTTAAAGTCTCCTACTATTACTGTGGAGTCATCTATTTGTCTTTTCAATTCTGTGAAAATCTGATTTATGTATTTTGGGGCTCTTTGTATGTGTAGATATATATTATGGTTATCTCTTCTTATTCAATTGATCCTTTAATCATTACCTAGTGTCCTTCCTTATCTTCTATGGACATTTTTGCCTTAAAGTCTATTTTATCAGAAATTAATATTGCCACTCCTGCTCTTTTTTTTTTTTTTTTTGCTTGGTGTATCATTTTCCAATCTATGATTTTTAGTCCATTTTTGTCTTTGTGTCTAAGGTGAGCCTCTTGTAAGAGAGCACATCGGTGGGTCCTGTTTTCTTATCCATTCTGCAACTCTCTGTCTATTGAGTGGGCATTTAATCTATTGCCATTCAGTCTAATTATTGCCAAGTATGAACTTATTGACGCCATTTTATTTTTTTCATAGTGTTGCTAATTTCTTTGTTCCATGTAATTTTCTGTGCTGAGCTCATTTTGTTTGTGTAATCAGCTCTTTCATTTTTTTTTTTTTTTTTTTTTTGTTAGATGCTGCCGATTCAGCTCTGATTCATAATGACCCTATGTACAAGAGAATGAAACATTGCCAGGTCCTGTTCAAGGATTGTTCTCACAATCCTTACTATGGTTAATTCCAACATTGCAACCACTGTATCAATCTGTCTTGTTCAGAGTTTTCTCCTTTTTTTCTGACCCTCCACTTTACCTCACATAATATCCTTCTCCAGGGAATAGCCCCTTCTGATAACATGACAAAAGTAGGTGAGGTGAAGTCTGGTCATTCTTGCTTTCAAGGAGCATTCTGGTTGCACTTCTTCCAGAACAGATTTGTTAGTTCTTCTTGCAGTCCATTGTGATTTCAGTATTCTTTGCCAACACCATAACTCAAAAGCAAACTCTTTGTCGGTCTTCCTTATTCATTGTCCAGCTTTCACATGCATACAAGGTGATTGAAAATACCCTTCTGGGATTTGAAATACTGGTGGAATAGCCTCCAGCCTCACATTGACACACAAGCCACCACAATACAACAAACTGACAGACAAGTGGTGGTGAAAAATTGCTTTAGTGTTTGCTAAATATTTGTTCTTAAAATATTTTTAATTTTGATGTGAAAGTTTACTATTTTTCTTTGAGGTTACCCTGTGACTTAGTATTTTCTTCCCAAATTTGAAACAGTCTATTCTCTCTCACAATTGTCTTGACTTCCTCACCATTTAGATGTTCTGTAATTGCACTATTTATTCCCTCTGATTGTTTTGTAGTTGTCATTTACCAATTGATGTTTCTTGTTCCCTGTTTATAGTCTTATAAGCTTATTTTACTTTGGAAACTTTGATGTCATCATGTGTGTTAATCATCAATTTTTTTGGTGTTGTTGGTTTTCTCTCAGAAGAACTCCCTTTAACATCTCTTGTAAAGTTGATCTGTTTTAACAAATTAATTTCTGTTTATCTGGAAATCTAATTTTACCCTCATAATTAAGCAAGAGTTTTGCTGGGTATACAGTTCTTGGTTGGGGATTTTTTTTCTTTCAGGTTTATATATATCATCCAATTCCCTTCTTGCTTGCATGATTCCTGCCAAGAAATCAGAGTTTATTCTTATTGGTTTCCCTTCATAGGCAACTTTTCATTTTCCCTATGCTGCTTTCAGGATTATTTCTTTGTCTTTGGTTTTGATGAACTTGATTATGATATGCCTTGCTGATTTTCTTCTGTGATCTATCCTATTTGGGGTTCATTGAACTTCTTGAATGGATACATTCTCGTCTTTCATAATATCAGGAAAATTCTCTTTCAACAAATCTTCAAAACTTTTCTCTGTGGTTTTATTTGTCTCTATCTGTTCTGGAATTCTTATTACATATCACTTATTCTTCTTGAACCTTGCCTTTGAGTGGAGACTAGCTAAAGCAAATGGAAGAAATGAAAAGGTAAAAGGGCTGAACAGAAGATTTCAAAGAGCAGCTCGAGTAGACAAAACCAATTACTATAATGAAATGTGCAAAGACCTGGAGTCTGAAAACCAAAAGGGAAGAACACGCTTGGCATTTCTCAAACT
>NW_006922083.1:946683-953857 GCF_000298275.1 Orycteropus afer afer | reverse complement strand
GCACTTAACAACAACAACAACAGCGTTCTTCTTGATGGTATTTCACATGAATCTTAGGCATTCTACATTTATTTTTATTATTTTTATTTTTTGATCTTTAGTCAAAGATCCCTTAACAAAATAATCTTGAGATATTTGTCTTCAATCTCATTAATTCTGTCTTCCATTGATTTGATTCTACTCCTTTGCTCCTTCAGTGTGTTAGTTATTAGTGAAATCTTAGTATTAATCTTCTAGATTTCTGTTTGCTATTTTCATATTTTTGTTTGTTTTGTCAGTTTGTTCCTATATTGTTTTCCTAAGTTGTCTAATATTGTGTCTTCATTTTCCTTGATTTTTTCAATGTTTTCCTTGGTCTTGTCAGTGTTTTCTTTGATCAGTTTCTCAATCCATTGAAGGTACCAAATATAATTCTTTTGAATTCCTTGCCAGAGAGTTCTAATGATGCTTCATTCTCAGGGATGTTTTCTGGGTTTATATCTTTTTCTCTTGTTTCTACTACTTAATCTTGCTTATTTGTGTGAATTGTGATGATCTGTTGTCTCTGAAACATTGTGATAATGTTGTATTTATGTTTAATGTGTGAAAGAGAATGAGAGTGTATGCACAGGTCTCTGTTAGCTTTATGTAAAGAGCAGTTGAGGGTGAGTTGAGCTGGTATTGGCCACTGTCTATCTTTGCTCAGTTTGTGCAAAAGTAAATGGTGGCCCCCACTCAGTTGGTGGGGGTGTAGGAGGTGCAGGTATGGTTGTGTTGTGTTGGAACACTTGCTGTCTTCCACTCAGTTAGACAAATAATAATAATAATAACAATAAAACACCAAAAAAAAAAAAAAAAAAGAATAAAAAACTCAAACTGCATAAAGAATCAGGAACAATTGCAAAAAATAAAATAAAAAAAGTAAGTGATCCAATAAATGAGAAGAATCTTCAAAATATATTAAAAATGGGTAAAAGAAAGATAATGAGAAAAATATTTTTTCAAAATTAGCCACAATATCTAGGATAAGGGAAATGAGAGAAAAGAGCAAGTGTAAAAGAATAGTAAAGAAAAAGAAAAAAGTGGGAAAACTGCAAAAGGAAAAACCAGGGATGGGAAAAACAAAAAGAAAGAAAGAAAAAAGAGAACCAGAAACAGGGCAGAGAAAAAAAAAAAGGAACCAGGAATGGGAAAGGGGCGGGGGGAAGAAAAAGAATAAAGGAGGAAGATAAAAAGAATAATTTAAAAACAAACAATCAAAATCAAAACTGTGGGGGGTAGGACACAGTACCCAGGTTCTGTCAGGGTACAGACCAGGATGGAATGCCTGCTGGTCAAGAAGGTGGGTTGAGGCAGGGGATAGCCACACCTCTGTTCACCAAGAGTGTGTGGGGTATAACAGGAACAAGGGGAATAAGGTATGTTTCCAGTCGTCAGCCTCCAGTGCAGCTGTCCATGCTATCCTCCAAAAGCAGAGCCCATTCCTTTATCATTGTCCAGTTAAGAATGCTGCTTACATGTATTCTAAATGGTCGAGCCTTCCACTTGAGAATATTCAAAATGGCACCCTCAGGACAGCCACTGGCAGTCCACAGGTCTGTTTGTCTCCTTCACTGTTTTCCTTTCTGGTTGTCAGGCAGCAGTGTAGTCCTTCCCCATTCAGTGCTTAGTGAGCAGAGCCAACTTGTGACTTAGTACTGGGATATAATCAAAATGGCTATACCCTCAGGACAGTCGGCAGTCCACAGATCCATTTGTCTCTTTACTCTCTGTTTTAATTCAGGTTCTTCTACTAGTTGGTATTTAATGAACTTCTTTATCCTTGCGGTCAAAGCTCAGGGTTTCAGAATCATCTTCTGTATCAGATAATTGATTTCTCATTCCTTTGTTGCTGAGGGTATGTGTAGCTTGACTGACTATTCCACCATCCTGTGGTAACTCTGTATTCAATATTCTTCACCAACACCATAATTCAAGGCATTAATACTTTTTCAGTTTTCCTTATTTATTGTCCAGATTTCACATGGCTGTTATGTAATTGAAAAGACTTTGTCAGATGCCTCTTAGGCCTCAAAATGACTTCTTATTGTATGTTAATTCCTATGTCAGGTAGAGAACAAAATTATTAGTGTTATTCCCATTTTATCAATTGTCAATGAAGTTCCATTACTGTCCCATCCTTTTTATGACTCATAAAGGGTTCTTTATTAAATAAATACAAAGGTTTATCTTAATTCCTGTCCAGTTGCTATATGATTAGGCTGTGGTTTTAGTACTGGATCTCTTCTTCTGAACCATCTGGGTTAATATGCCTATTCGTGGAAAAGTTAACAATCCTACTTTTGTGATATAAAAGGGTACATAATTTAAAGTATGAATTATTTTAGGAGGCATATTCTAGTCACTTTGTGAACATAAGATACCTGATGTGGTTTGGGAGACTATTTGGGTTTCCTGGAGCAGTTTGTGCCTTTTGGGTTACAATTGTATAGTTATCCTGATTCCAGCATCTAGGCATCTGAATGGTGATGACTGCCCCCAAACCACTATCAGTTGATTCTGACTCATAGTGACCCCCATTGTGTTTAAAAGGCTGTAAATCTTTATGGAAGTAGATTGCCTCATCTTCTTCCTGCAGAGTAGCTGGTGGGTTTGAACTGCTAACCTTCTGGTTAGCAGTCAAATGCTTTACACACTGTCCCACCAGACCTCCTGATGAGGAGTGCAGGAACGTAATAATTGGTGCAGTAACCCTGAGGTGACATATGCCTCTGTATAATAAGATATCAGCTCTGTGTTTCATTTGAGTAACATTTATTGTGTCAGCAAAATTAGAAAGTTGTCATTTAATATGAGGACTTGAAAAGTATGCATTGAACAATCTGAACATATCATATAATTATACCTTCTGTCAGTAGAAGGAAGGGAGGTAGAGGGAGATTCAGCTGTTTGCTGGACTTCACGAAGCAGGACAAGTCTTGATTAGTTGTATCCCTTGCAATTAAAGTCAAGAAATTTCTCCTCAGCTAAAAGGTCAACTGCAGGGTGGATATCTTAGCCCTTAATCATAGCCAAACCTATGTCCATAGAAACAAGGTAGATTTGTTGCTAGAATCACAAAAATCATAACAGTAAAGTATAAGGTATAAGGTAAGGAAGCTCTGGTGGCGTAGTGCCTAAAGCATTTGATTGCTAACTAGAAGGCTGGCAGTTCAAACCCACCAGCCACTCCTCAAACAGAAGATCGGGCAATCTGCTTCCCTAGTGATAGTGCCTCAGAAACCTAAGGAGGGGTTGATATGAGTCGGATCCGACTTGACGGCAGTGAGTTCATTTTTTTTTTTTTTTGGTTTGGTATAAGGTAGATGTCAAATCAAGGTAAAATAAATCCCCAGGTTATGAAGTTCTGACTTATGGACAATTCATATTTGCCTTTTAATGTTATGTAAATTTGACCTCACTTTGAAATGTTTGAACCTACTCCTACTGGAAACAAATTCTTCATCACAATAATCTTTACTTGCTGCATGTATAGTTTTAAATCATTGAAAAGGCTTCTAGGCTATTCTTGACCTCAGAAGTAAGGCTAAATAAGAACTGTATGCACCTGTTCCTACTTAGACATACAAATTCGATTTAAAGGCCCACTTAGGAACAGATTTCCTTTGTAATCCAGAAACTGCCTGTGTACCTGAAGGTAATGCCATACTCTTTCCAACCACTGTGCTTTCTATGAATAGACCAGTTTGACTACCACAACAGGTTTGTGGTTGAGAATTAAGGGAAGTAGTATTTGAAAGTTAATTGGAAAGGAAAGGAAAGGGCAAAACATGAGTAACATAAAATGTTAAAATTGAATTTTTCAGACTTCTCTTTTCCTGTTTTGATGCTTCCATTTTAATCTCACAGTATAATATTTCCCAACCTGCATGATCGTAAGAATCACATGTTTTCAGGTGCCGTTGAGTCAGTTTTATCTCATAGCAATCCTATGTACAACAGAATAAAACACTGCCCTGTTCTGTGCTGTCATCAGAATTGTTGCCATACTTAGGCCCATCATTGCAGCCACTGTATCAATACAGTGCAACATCCTTTGATTTCTTGGCTAGTGCTTCCATAGATGTTGATTATGGATCCAAGTAAAACAAAATCCTTATGTGATAGTTGGAGCTGTGTGTCAACTTGGCTGGACCATAATTCTGTGTGGTTTAAGCAGTTGTGATGTGGCTTATTCCCATGATGGAATTGGATGTATATGTTTTGAGCAGCCAATCTATTGAAAGGGAGTTTCCCTAGAGGTGTGGCCTGCTTCCAATGTATTTATGGACATCTTGGGAAAAGAGACAATCTTCTACAGATTGGGATCCTGTTGTGCTGCCTACAACTGTCCTTAAGCAAATAATCCACCATTTGGCCTGGTGATCTTGGATTCATCATTTGTTGGAGTCAACGGCCAGTATACTGCTTGCCAACCTTGAGCTCCTCAGCCCCTGCAGCTGCGTGAGTTGGGAAAATCCTCCAGCTTGATGTTTGATCCAAGAACTTGGGACTTGCCAGCTTCTATAAATGTGTGAGCCATTTCCCTAAAATAAATTTCTCTTTCTCTATTTGCATATATAAGCTTTACTGGTTTTGCTTCGCTAGAGAACCCAGCCTAACAGATTTGTCAACTTCAATCTTTTGTCCACTTATCATAATATTGCCTTTTGATCCTGTTGTGAGGATTTTTATTTCCTTTTTCTTTTAGTTGAGGTGTAATCCATACTGAATGCTGTAGTCTTTGATATTCATCAAAACCAAACCAAACCCATTGCCATTGAGTCGATTCTGACTCATAGTGACCTCCATTGGGTTTTTGAGGCAATAAATCTTTATGGAAATAGATTGCCCAGTCTTCCTTCCTCAGAGTGGCTGGTGGATTTGAACTGCCAGCTTTCTGGTTAGAAGTCAAATGCCTTAGGCACTGCACCACCAGAGCCTAAAGTCTTCTTCACTTTCAACAAGGAAGATTGTGTCATCTGCATGTTGCAGATCATCAGTGAGTCTTTTTCAAATACTTATTCCCCATTCTTCTTCATATAATTCAGCTTCTTGGATCATTTGCTCAACATAAAGATTGAATAAGTACAGTGAATATTTATAACACACACCTTTCCTGATTTTAAGCAGTGCTGTACTCCCTTATTCTGTTAGAATGACTTGTGGTCTATGTATAGGTTCTTCATGAGCAAAATTAAGTGTTCTAGAATTCTGATTCTTTGCAATGTTATTTACAATATGTTATGATCCATGCAGTCAAATATCTTTGCACAGTCAATAGAACACAGGTAAACATCTTTCTGGTATTATTTGCTTTCAAGCAAAATCCATCCAACATCAAATATGATATCCCTCATTCCATGTTTTCTTCTGATTTTGGCTTGAATTTCTGGCAGTTTCCTGTTGGTGTACTGTGGTACTTCTTTTTGAATTATCTTCAACAAAATTTTCCTTGCAAGTGATATTAATGATATTCTTTGATAATTTCCACATTCTGTTGGGCACAAATATCAATCTATTTCAGATGGTTGTTTACGTATCTATTTTCTAAATTTCTTTTCATAAACAAGTGAGTAGCTCCAGTACTGCATCAGTTTGTTGAAACATTTCAATGGATATTCCTTCAACACCTGGAGCCCTGTATTTCAGTGCAGCTTGGACTTCTTCCTTCAATACCATTGATTCTTGATCTTATGTTACCCACTGAAATGACTGAATCTCAACCAATTCTTTTTGATACAGTGACTGTGTATTCCTTCCATCTTCTTTTGATGCACCCTGCATTGTTTATTCTTTTGCCCATAGAATCACTTATTATTGCAACTCTAGATTTGATTTTTTTCTTCAGTTCTTTCAGGTTGAGAACTGCCAAGCATGTTCTTCCCCTTAGATTTTCTAACTCTAGGTCTTTTTACATTTCATGATAATGCTTTACTTCTCTAGTTGCCCTTTGAAATCTTCTGTTTAGCTTTTCTACATCATCATTTCTTCCATTCACTTTATCTACTATCCATTCAAAACCAAGGTTCAGAGTCTCTTCTGATATACATTTTGATCTTATCCTTCTTTCCTCTCTTTTAAATGACATTTTGCTTTCTGCGTGTCTGATGTCTTTGATGTCATACCATAACTCGTTTGATCTTTGGTCACTGGTGTTCAATGCATCAAATTTATTCTTCATATACTCTCTAAATTCAGGTAGAATACATATGTTTTGGTTACTTCATACCTCTCTGACAAAAAAAAAAAAAAATATCACAACTTGGATGCTTGAACAAACAGGAGTTTATTCTCTTACAGTTTGGAGGTTTTAAGTCCAAGTTCAAAGTGCCAAGTTCTAGGGGCTAGGTGAAAGCCCCTCTACCTTGGGCTTCAGCTCTGCCTCCTGCTCCTGGGCCACTGGAGCTAGAGCTTCTCTTCATTCAGACAGCTGCTGGCTGCTGAGTCTGACAAGCCCAAGTTTGGCAAGTAAAAATGCACAGTCCTGTTGTTACCAAACCCCATGGCAGGCTATTAATTCAATTCCTTTGAAAGTCCCAAGGTAGACAGAGCATGTCAGGCTACTGAACAATGACATGGCTACATGCAGGGTCCAAGTTTGCCATAACCTAGAGACTGTTCCCCAAAGCTTCTTCTTACATACAGGAAGCAGATCACATCCCTAAGGCAGCTACTCAGCTGCTCACAGTAGATTCCACCATAGAGTTGATTATCGGTCTCATCATGGGTAATACTACATTCAGCTGCCTAGCCACTCAACCAGGCCCAGCCAAGTTGACACACAACCTTAGCTACAACAACATACAAATATGTAGCTTGGCTCTCGTAGTTTTGTTTAAATTTCCTTGAGCTTCAACTTAAATTTACATAACAGCAACTGATAGTCTGTTCCAAACTGGACCACTGGACTCATTCTGAGTGATGATATTGAGCTTCTGCATCATCTTTTTCCATAGATGTAGTTGATGTGATTCATGTGTATTCCATCAAGTGATGCCCACTTGTATAGTTGCTGTTTATGTTGTTTAAAAAACATATTTGCAATGTATAAGCCTTCGGTCTTGCAATAATCTATTGTGTTAGGCTGGGTTCTCTAGAGAAGCAAAACCAGTAAAGCTTATATGTGTGTGTGTGTGTGTGTGTATATATATAT
>NW_006922083.1:928299-946583 GCF_000298275.1 Orycteropus afer afer | reverse complement strand
TAGAAGCTGGCAAGTTCCAAATTCTTGGATCAAACATCAAGCTGGAGGCTCTTTGCAACTCACACAGCTGCAGGGACTGATGAGCTCAAGGTTGGCAAGCAGTATACTGGCTGCTGACTCTGATGGACAACAAATCCAAGATCACCAGGCCAAATGGTGGAGTGTTTGCTCATGGACAGTTGTAGGCAGCACAACAGATCCAGATCCACAGAAGAGTCTCTAATTTTCCCAGGATGTCCATATACTGGAAGCAGGCCACACCCCTAGGGAAACTCCCTTTCAGTGGATTGGCTGCTCAAAACATATACCTCCAATCTCCTCATGGGAATAACCACATCACGACTGTTTAAACCACTCAGAATTATGGTCCAGCCAGGTTGACACACAACACAACTATTACATCTATCATGCAATCTCCAGCCTTGTTTCTATAACCAAGGCCATATTTTCCAACTGCCAATGCTTTTTTTTCTCTCTAGTTTTCATATTCCAATCACCAATAATTATCAGTACATCTTGATTGCATATTTGGTCATTTTGGTAAAAATCTTCAATTTGTTCACCTTTGGTTTTATTAATTGATGCATATATTTGACTAGTAATAGTGTTAATTGGTCTTCCTTGTAGTCATATGTGTATTTTCCTATCACTGACAGCATAGTCCTTCAGGATAGGACTTGAAATGTTCTTTTTGATGATGCATGCAATACTATTCCTTTTTAATTTGTTTTTCTCATAACAGTAGACCATATGTTTGTTTAATTCAAAATGGGCAGTATAGTCCATTTCAGCCTACTAATGCTTGGGATAACAATCTTTACGTGTTCCCTTTCATTTTTGACAACTTCCAATTTTCCTAGATTCATACTTCATACATTCCATATTTTGATTATTAATGGATGGTTGCAACTTTTTCTGCTCATTTTTGAGTCATGCCACATCAATAAATGAAGGTCCTGAAAGCTTTCCTCCATTCACACCATAAATGTTGCCTCTGCTTTGAATAGGCTGCTCTCCAGTTGTATTTTGAGTGCCTTTCAACCTGAGGGACTTATCTTGCAAAACTATATCAGATAGTGTTTCCCTGATCTTCATAAGGTTTTCAGTAGCCAATTTTTACCAAAGTGGACGTGGCACATGCTTCTTCCTAGTCTGTCTTCGTCTGTCAGCTCTGCTGAAACTTCTCCACTATGGGTGACCCTGTTGGTATTTCAAATACCAGTGGCATAGTTTCCAGAATCAAAGCACACAAGCCATCAAAGTACAACAGTCTGACAGCTGAGTGGTGGAAGAAATCACATTAGTTGCTTGTTAAACTGATCCTGACTCCTTTCTGGAAGATTCTGATTCAGATGGTCTGGGTCAGGGTCCTGAAATCTGAATTTTTAATAAGGTTCAAGTGATCCTTAAGAGAATAAGTTTGAGAAATTTGCCAAGTGTCTCTTTTGCTAGTAAGGATATGATCTCTCTTCATTTCAGATAAATCATTTATTGAGCAATTACTACCAGGAAACTGTGGTGAGAGGTATAGAGGAATAAAATTGAGTCCCTGCCCTCAAGAAGTTTCCATTGCTAATTGCAATGTATCTCATATGTCTAGCATCTCTCTGAATCAATTGTAATGGTATAGCCATCTTATTAAGGGAAAGGAACTCTGGTGGTACAGTGCTTAAGATACTTGGTTGCTAACTAAAACATCAGTGGTTCAACCCACCAGTTGCTCTACCAGAAGAAAGATAAGGCAATTTGCTTCTGTAAAGATTTATAACCTTGGAAACTCAATGGGAGTTGCTATGAGTTGGAATCAACTTGATGGCAATGAGTTTAGTTTTCTTTTAAATTTTTTTTTGGGTTTTCTTATTAAAGGAGAACTTTATTATTATTTGATTGGTTTGTTTTATAAAATAAATACATTTTAAAAGTACTGATTATTACTCACTTGGGTAAAAAAAAAAAGACTTATTATGTCTATTTTGTTGATTTTGTGTGTTTTCTGTTTAATATGGATTTTAGTTCTTTTGAATACAAACATGTTTATATAAATACATAATCATAATATTTATACATCTGAATCAGTCTTATATTTTTGATATACTGTTTCCTGCATTGTTAAAGAGGGACTTAATTTCACCCAGAAATTGAAAATTTCTGTTGCTTTAGTATTTCATCTACCTGATAAGCTAAACCTTAGTTTGGGAGATATTTTAGAAAGCAGATATATTTAAATTTTAAATTAAAAACCTTGGCACTCACTTCACAACTCTCAGTTGCTTAGAAAATATATAGTCCTCAAACCTCTGTATTTTCATGCTTGCTCAACCCTGTAAAGATATTATAGCCTTAGGCTTGCCTAAGAGTATTCATTGGAGGCATTCTCAGCAAACTAAAAGAGTTTTCAGAAGGTATATAAGTCACCATTAAGATTATGTCCACACATGCAGAGTTAAATGAAAAATTGTGGTAATTATATGACTAGTCAAGACCCAAACAATTTTGCTTGAAATATTCAGATAATTAGAAGAAACTAAGAAATACTCTAAATCTACTTCCATATTTCATAGATGAGAAACTCACAGTTATTGTTATTTTTTTTCAATCATAAGTCAGAAATACACATTATTGTCTACCTCATGCAATTTTTCTTAACCTGAACTATTCAGATAATTTTCTCACTTTTTATTTCATTTTGCTTGAGGTCCTGGTCCTAACTCTTATTATAATATCTGAAATCAGCTCCTCTTGGGCATCTGCAGCCTGAATTGAGAACACTTTTTTCTATCTTAAGAAACTGTGATGCTTAGATTGGCATGACTGAATATAGTGTGTCAAGTGATTCAGATCCCTGGGCGTTAAGTATCCTACCTTAGAAACTTGTTTTGTTCTCAGCATTCACCTTCACTCTCCTGATTTGAGCACCTTCCCGTTTATTCTTCACTATCGGCTTTTTTGTTCAATTTAGTTCAGTCTAATGTTCTTCTGATTTTTTTTTTTTCTAAAGGACAAGAACTAATGCTCTAATTTAGAGGACTCAAGTACCATTTTTGCCCATTCTTTATCAAAGATTGCCCTATTCAAGCACTATGCTTTTTCTTTTTCTTCTTCTTTTTTTATGAATGCCCAAATTTGTTCCTGTGATACAGATGAAGAAATCTTAGATCTATATTAAAAAGTCTCATCAAGAGCCTCAGACACCTTGCAATATGGAATAGAAAGAAAGCAGCATTGAATGAATAAAAAGATCTTTGCTTTTAGGAATGAAAACCCATAAAATTGAAGGTGACAATAGCTTTTTTGAATAGATAATCCAAGTGGACAGACCTCCAAAGATAACCTAAATCATATCTTTTTGTCCAAAGATGGCTGAACTTCAAATTGTAATTTACTTCTTTTTTTTTTTTTTTTTCTGCAAATAATGATAGGAAAGAGTATTTGGGAAAGGTGTTGATAAGTAAATTTGGTCGATGTTTAAGGTACTTTATAAACAGTTAAAGAAATTCAGATGTTCAAAATTCATATTTTAAAAAATTAAAACCCACTTATTTGACATCAAATTTAGCACTTGGATACAATAACAAAAAATATAATTTGAAAATATCTGACTAAAAATAAATTCAATTATAGCTCATCTGATAACTTACGCTAGACTTAGTATAGAAACTAAAACAATTTAGAGCTTATTCTATTTCACTCCACCACTTGTCTGTCAGTTTGTTGTACTATGGTGGTTTCTGTGCTGCTGTGAGGCTGGAGGCTATGCCACCTGTATTTAAAATACTAGCATGGTCACCCATGATGAATAAGTTTTGGTGGATCTTCCAGACAAGGAAAGACTGGGAAGAAGTACAGGTCCATCTACTTTTTGTCCAGTGAAACCTTAAAAATAGCAATGAGACACTGATATATTACTGGAAAACTTTATGAATAGCCCTGAAACAATGTCAATATAGTGCTGGAAGATGAGCCCCTCAGGTCGAAAGGCACTCAAAATATGACTGGCGAAGAGCTGCCTTCTTAAAGTAGTCTACCTTAATGAAGTGGATGAAGTAAAGTTTTAGCGACCTTCTTTTGCTGATTGGCTACAACTCAAAATGGAAAGAAACAGCTGCAAACATCCATTAATAATTAGAATGTGGAATATATGGAGTATGAATCTAGGAAAATTAGAAATTGTCAAAAATGAAATGGAACATACAAAGCTTGATATCCTACACATTAGTGAGCTGAAATGGACTGGTATTGGCCCTTTTGAATCAGACAATCATACAGTCTACTATGCTGGAAATGATGACTTGAAGAAGAATGGCATTGCATTCATCATCAAAAAGAATGTTTCAAGATCTATCTTGAATAACAATGCTGTCAGTGATAAGATAATATCCATAGGTCTACAAGGAAGACCATTTAATACTGTTATTAATCAAATATATGCACCAACCACTAAAGGCAAAGATGGGGAAATTGGAGATTTTTACCTTCAGTCTGAAATTAACCAAACATTTAATCAAGATGTATTGATTATCACTGGGTATTCAAGTGTGAAAGTTGGAAACAAAAAAGCATAGGTAGTTGGAAAATATGGCCTTGGTGATAGAAATGACACTGGACATCACGTGACAGAACTGTGCAATACCAATGACATATTCATTGCAAATATAATTTTTTTTTTCAGCAACATAAATGGTGGTTATACACTAGGAGCTTCCTGGCCTATGTACATGTTCTTCATGAATACAATTAAGTGTTCTGGCTCTTCCATTCTTCTCAATGTTATTCATAATTTGCTATGATCTACACAATCAAATATCTTTGCATAGTCAATAAAACACAAATAATATCTTAATGGTATTCTTTGCTTTTCGCCAAGAACCATCTGACATCAGCAGTGATATCCCTCTTTCCTAGTCCTCTTCTGAATCCAACTTGAATTTCTGGAACTTCCTTGGCAATATATTGCTGCAACTGTTTTTGAATTATCTTCAGGAAAATTTTACTTGTGTGTGATATTAATGATACTGTTTGATAATTTCCACATTCTGTGGGATCATCTTTCTTTGAAAGTGGCACAAATGTCTATCTCTTCAAATGGTTATCAAGGAGCTTTCTTCCAAATTTCTTGGCATGAATGAGTATGCAACTCCACTGCTACATCTCTTAATTGAAACATCTCAATGAGTAGTCATTCCATTAATTCCAGAAGCCTTGTTTTTCACCAATTCCTTCAGTGCAGCCTTGACTTCTTCCTTCAGTACTATTGGTTAATAATCATATACTGCCTCCTAAAATAGTTGAACATTGAGCAATTCTTTTAGTTGCAGTTACTCTGTGTATTCCTTCTGTCTTCTTTTTGATACTTCTTGCATTGTTCAATAGTTTGCCAAGAGAATCCTTCAACATAGTAATTCTAGGCATGGATTTTTTTCTTCAGTTCTTTTAGGTAGAGAAGTGCCAAGCATGTTCTTCCTTTTTGATTTTCCAATTCTAGATCTTTGCATGTTTCATTAATAGTTTATTTTGTCTTCTCAAGCCTCCCTTTGAAATTGTCTGTTCAATGCTTTTATTTCATAATTTCTTCCATTTGCTTTAGATACACTACAGGAGCACTGGTAGCATAGTGCCCAAGGCATTTGACAGCTAACCAGAAGGTTGGCGGTTCAAACCCACCAGCCACTCTTTGGAAGGAAGAATGGGCAATCTACTTCCATAGTGATACTGCCTTGAAAACCCAGGAGGGGTCACTATGAGTCAGATTCAACTCAATGGCAGTGAATTTGTTTGGTTTGGTTTTGGTATGTTCAAGAAAAACTTTTTTTTGTTTGTTTTTTAATTTATTTTTTTGTTAATCTCTTCTGACATCTGTTTTGATCTTTTCTTCTTTTCCTGTCTTTATAATGATTTTTTTGCTTTCTTCACATATGATGTTCTTGATGTCCTCTCACAACTAATTTGGTCTTCAGTTATTGGTGTTCAAGTGTCAAATCTATTCTTCAGATGGTCTTTAAATTCTGGTGGGATATAATCAAGGTCATATTTTGGCTATTGTAGACTTTTAAAAATTGTCTTCAACTTCAATTTGAACTTGCATATGAGCAATTGGTAGTCTGTTCCACAGTCAACACCTAGCCTTGCTTTGACTGATGATATTGAGTTTCTCCATCATCTTTTACTATAGATTTAGTCAATTTGATGCTTTATTTCATCTGGCGAGGTGTATAGCCACTGATTATTTTGTTGAAAAAAAGGCATTTGCAATAAGTGAGTACTTGGTATTGCAAAATATGATCATGCAATCTCCAATGTTATTTGTATCACCAAGGCCATATTTTCCAACTGCCAATTCTTTGTTTCCAACTTTCTTTTCCAATCACCAATAATTATCAAGCATATTGATTGCATGCTTGGTCAATTTCATACTGCCGAAGTTGGTAAAAATCTTCAATTTCTTAAACTTTGGCTTTAGTGGCTGGTGTGCACATTTGAGAAATAGTAGTGTTACTTTGTCTTCCTTGTAGGCATATGACTATTTCTTATCACTGACAGAATTGTACTTAAGGATACATCTTGAAATGTTATTTTTCACCTGAATTGATGTCATTCCTCTTCAATTTGTCATTCCTGGCATAGTAGACATATGATTGTCTAATTCAAAATGGCCAATACCAGTACATTTTAGCTCACTAATGCCTAGGATACCAAGCTTTATCCATTCCATTTCATTTTTGAAACTTCCACTTTTCCTAGATTCATACTTTATACAACCCATGTTCAAATTATTGATTAAGTTTTGCAACTATTTCTTCCCATTTTGAGTTGTGTCCCATCGGCAAATGAATGTTGCAAAAGTTTTACTCCAGCCATGTTAAGGTAGACTACTTTGAGGAGGCAACTCTTTCCCCATTGTATTTTAAGCCTCTTCCAAACTAAGGGGCTCATTTTCCATCACTATATCGGATAGTATTTCACTGTTATTCATAAGGTTTTCTGCGGCCAATTTTTTTCAGATGTGATGGCCCTGTCCTTCTTCCCATCTGTCTTAGTCTAGAAGCTCTGCTGAAACCTGTCCACCATGGGTGACCTTGATGGTATTTGAAATATCAGTGTCATATGTTCCAGCTTCATAATGAAACATAAGCCACCACAGTAAGACAAACTGGCAGATGAGTGGTGGTTGTGGATCTTAGCTTTGTTTGTGTATTTTTTGAGTTAATATTTACAAGAAAAATTGCTAGATATTCAGTAAGTGTATGCTTACCTTTATAAAATACTTCCAAATAGTTTCCTAATGTGGTTGTACCATTTTTCATGCCTATCCATAATGTTTAATTCTAGTTTCTACCCATCCATTCCAGTATAGGTGTTCTCAATATTTTAATAGCCATTCTTAAATAATCATTATTCACTAATGATAATAACCATTGATATTGTTGTTAACTGACATTGAGTTGGCTGCCAACTCATGGTGACCCTGTGTATAAAAGGATGGACTGGTATGATTCAAAGGTTTTCCTTCACTGATTTTTGAAAATAAAAAGCCAAGTCTTTCTTCCAGTAGTATATAAAAAACTCACTGCCATCCATTCAATTTCAATTCATAGCAACCCTATAGTACAGAATAGAATGGTCTCAAACTTTCCAGTGCTGTAAGTCTTTACAGAAACACTGACTCAGATTTCTTTCTCAGAGAGCCTGGTAGATTCAAATCACTGAGCTTCCAGTTAGCATATATGCACTTTAACCACCGTGCCACCAGGGTTCTTTTGTAGATGTATTGTTATGTCTTATTGTGGTTTAACATCAAGTTTCTCTTCTTTTTTCTTTTACATACAAATGTAAGACTGTAGAGAAAAACAGTTTTTCCAGCACCATTTGTTGAAAAGTTGTCTTTCTCCATTAAACTTTGGTTCATTTGCCAAAAGTTAAGAAATTTTATAAGTATAAGTCTATTTCTGGAATTACTATTCAATTCTATTTATCTGTTTGTCTATCATTTGGACAGTACCACATTGGTATGATTATTATAGCTATATTTTTGTAAGTATTAAAATTAGGACGTATATGTCCTAGTTTGCTCTTCTTTTTCAGGATTGATTTTGTTAATATAAGTGTTTTACATTTCCATATAGGTTATTGTCAGTTATGCAAAAAACCTGCCACGATGTTGAATTGTTGTTGTTATGTGCTATTGAGTAGGACCTGACTCATAGCTATCCCTCTTTGGTTTTCTGAGGCAGTATTATTATGGAAGTAGATTGCCCAATCTTCCTTCTGAGGAGTGGCTGGTGGGTTTGAACCACCAGTCTTCTTCAAGTGCCTTAGGCACTAAGATTTAGATGGTATTATAATCTATGGATGCATAAAGGTCAATATTGTAGGCATTAGAGTTGAAATGGACTGTTTTTGGCCATTTTGAATTAGACAACCATAACATCTATTATGCCAGGAATCACAAATTAAAGAAGAATGGCATGGCATTCATCATCACAAAGAATATTTCAAGATCTATCCTGAAGTACAATGTTGTCAGTGATAGGATAATATCCATATACCTACAAGGTAGACTAGTTAATACTACTGTTATTTAAATTTAGGTACCAACCACCAAAGTTATAGACAAGGAAATTGAAGATTGTTACCAACTTCTGCAATCTGAAATTGACAAAACATGCAATCAAGATGTATTGATTATCACTGGTAATTGGAATGAGAAAAGTGGAAACAAAGAATAATCACTGGTAGTTGGACAATATGGCCTTTGTGATAGAAATGATGCTGGAGATTGCATGATAGAATTTTGCATGACCAATAAATTATTCATTGCAAATATCTTTTTTTCAAAAACATAAACAACAGCTATGCATGTGGACCTCACCAAATGGAATACACAGGAATCAGATTGACTACATCTTTGGAAAGAGATGATGAAGAACACAATAAATTTAGCTAAAACAAAGCTAGGAGCTGACTATGGAACAGCCCATCAATTGCTCATATACGAGTTCAAGTTGAAGCTGAAGAGAATTAAATGAAGTCCATGAGAGCCAAAATATAACCTTGACTATATCTCACCTGAATTTAGAGACCATCTAAAGAATAGATTTGACACACTGAACCAATGACTGAAAACCAGAGGAATTGTGGGATGACAACAAGAACATCATACGTGAAGAAAGTAAAAAGTCATTAAAGAGACAGGAAAGGAAGAAAAGACCAAAATGATGTCAGAAAAGATTCTTAAACATCATTTTGAATGGAGAGTATCTAACGTGAGTGGAAGAAATGACAAGATAAAAGAGTTAAACAGAAGATTTCAAACAGCAGCTCGAGAAGACAGTCAATTATCATAATTAAATGTGCAAAGACCTGGAATTAGAAAACCGAAAGGGAAGAATATATTCAACATTTCTCAAACTGAAGGAACTGAAGAAAAAAATTAAGCCTTGAGTTTCAATATTTAAAGATTTATGGGCAGAATATAGCATGATGCAGGAAACATCAAAAGAAAATGGAAGGAATACATTGAGTCACTGTACCAAAAATAATTGGTTGATATTCATCTATTTCAGGAGGTGGCATATTATGAAGAACCAATGGTATTGAAGGAAGAAGTCAAAGCTGCACAGAAGAAATTGGCAAAAACTAGTTTACTGGAATTGATGGAATACTCATTGAGATGTCTCAACAAACAGATGTCATTCTAGAGACACTTATTCTTCTATGCTGAGTAATTTGTAAGACAGCTACCTGATTGGAATAGATCCATACTTGTGCCCATTCCAAAGAGAGTTGATTTAATGGAATGTAGAAATTATCAAACCATATCATTAATACTGCATGCAAGTAAAATTTTGCTGAAGATAATTCAAACAGTTGCAGCAGTATATTGATAGAGAACTTCTAGAAATTCAAACTGTATTCAGAAAAAGATGTGGAACAAAGACTATCATAGCTGTTGTAAGATGGATCTTGGCTGAAAGCAAGATAGATACTTACTTGTGTTTTATTAACTATGCAAAAGCATTTGACTCTTTGGAGCATAACAAATTATGGATAACATTGAGAATAACGGAAATTCCAGAACACTTAATTGTGCTCATCAATAACTTGTATATAAATGAGGAGGCAGTCATTCAAACATAAAAAGGGCATATTGCATGGTTTAAAATCAGGAAGTGAGTGCGTCAGGATTGTATCCTTCCATCATACTTATTGAATCTGTATGCTAAGCAAGTAGTCTCAGAAGCTGGAATATGAAGAAGAACACAGCATCATGATTGGAGGAAGAGTCATTAACTATCCTGCAGATGACACAATCTTGCTAACTGAAAGTGAAGATCACTCGAAGCACTTACTGATGAAGACTGAAGACTACAGTCTGCACTATGGATTATACCTCAACATAAAGAAAACAAAAATCCTCAAAAGTGGGCCAATAAGCAAGCATCATGATAAATGGAGAAAAGATTAAAGTTGTCAAGGATTTCATATTACTTGTTTCTACAATCAACATCCATGGAAGAAGCAGTCAAGAAATCAGACATCATATTGCACTGGGCAAATCTTCTCTAAAAGATCTATTTAAAGTGCTGAAGTTCAAAGATGTCTCTTTGAAGACTAAGGTGCATCTAATCCAAGCCGTGGTATTTCAATCACCTCATATTGATGTGAAAGCTGTAGAATGAATAAGGAAGACTGAAGAAGAGTCGATGGTTTTGAATTGTGGTGTTGGTGAAGAATACCATGGACTGCCAGGAAAATGAACAAATCTATCCTGGGAGAAGTGTAGCCAGAATGTTCCTTGGAAGTGAGAATGGCTAGATTTGGTCTCACCTTCTTTGATGATGTTGTCAGAAGGGACCATTCCCTGGAAAAGAATATCATACTTGGAATAAAGGGTCAGCAAAAGAGGGGAAAGCCTCAACAGGATGGATTAATACAGTGGCTGCAACAATGGACTCAGGTATAACAAGGATTGTGAGGATGATGCATGACTGGGCTGTTTCTTCTGTTGTGCATAGGGTCATTATGAGTTGGAGCAACTCAGTGGCACCTAACAACAACAACAACAACAAATCTATAAATCACTTTTAGGGAGAATTGTCATTATAACAATATTGAGATTTTTAATTCATGGTTTATTTTTCCATTCATCTTATTTCATTCTTTTCAATTTTAGCATTGTTTTGTAAACTTTTTTAAGGTTCTGCTGTCATTGAAATTATTTCTAAGTGTGTACATGTGTATAAATTTTCCGTTTTTGCAAAAAGTATTTTTAAGGTTTTATTTTCCAAATGTTTGTTGCTAGTATATTGAATTATGAAATTGTGGTATTATGTCCCATGGCATTGTTATATTTATGTATTAGTTCTAATATTTGTAGATTAATACTTAGAATTGTCTATGTAAATAATCATATTGTCTGTGAACAAATAAAATTTTACTTATTCCTTTTCAATGATTATGGTTTTGTCATCCATCATTACTTTATTGGATGTTAAGCTTATAATCAGTAAAGTAATGAATAGAAGTGTAGTAAGTGGACATTTTTGCCTTTTCTCAATGTTAGGAAAAGCATGTTCAATATTTCACCATTAAATATTTGGTTAACTGTAGCTTTCAATGTTGTTGTTTGATGCTGTTGAAACAGCACTGAGTCATAGTAACTCTATGTACAATAGAACATCGTTGGAGGTACTGTGCTTATCCATCTTGTTGAGGACCTTCCTCTTTTTCGATGACCTTCAACTTTAACAAGTATGATATTCTTCTCCAGAGGCTGATCCCTTCTGAGAAGATGACCAAAGTAGGTGAAAAGAAGTCAGACCATTCTCTCTTCTAAAGGAGCATTCTGGCTGCACTTTTTCTGGGACAGATTTGTTCATTCTTTGGCTATCCATGGTACTTTCAGTATTCTTCACCAACACCACAATTCAGAGACATCAGTTCTTCTTTGGATTTCCTTATTCATTCTCCTGATTTCATATGCATTTAAAGTGATTGAAAATACTGTGGCTTGGGTTAGCCAAACCTTAGTCTTGAAAGTGGCATTTTTGCTTCTTTACACTTTAAACATACATTTTGCAGCAGATTTTCCCAGTCCAATGTGACATCAGACTGCTACTTCCATGAATGTTGACTGTGAATCCGGGTAACATGAAATCCCTGACAACTTTAATCTTTTCTCCATTTGTCACGATGTTGCTTTTTCTCAAACTTGCTGTAATCAAGTAAACTCAAATCATAGTAATCTCTCCTTGGGTTTCTGAGGCGGTATATCTATGGAAGTAGATCAACCAAACTTCCTTCCAAGGAGTGGCTGTTGGGTGTGAATTGCCAGCATTCTGGTTAGCAGTCAAATGTCTTAGGCACTGCACCAGCAGAGTAAGGATTTTCAATTTCTTTATGTTGAGGTGTAATCCATACTGAACACTGATCTTCTATCTGATCTTCGCCGGTAAGTAGTTCATGTTATTCTCACCTTCTGTGAACAAGATTGTGTTATCTGCATATCACAGGTTGTTGATAAGTCTTCCTCCAATCCTGATGCCATCTTCTTCTTCATATAGTCTACTTTTCTAATTATTTGTTCAGAATACAGAATTGGTGAAGTATAGTGAAAGGATAAAACCCTGACACACACCCTTCCTGAATTTAAAACATCAGTATTCCCTTGTTCTTTTCCAATGATTCCTCATAAGCACAATTAAGTGTTCTGGAATAGCTATTCTTCACAAAATTTTCTATGGTCCATACAGTCAAATGTCTTTGTCTAGTCAATAAAACACTGGTAAACATCTTTCTCGTATTCTTTGCTATCAGCCAAGATCCATTTCACATCAGCAATGATATTCTGCATTCTACATCCTCTTCCGAATCCATCTTGAATTTCTAGAAATTCTCTATCAATATATTGCTGCAACCATTTTTAATTTTATTGAACAAAATTTACTTGCATGTGATATTAAAGATATTATTTAATAATATCTGCATTCTGTTGGGTCACCTTTTTTTGTAATCAGCACAAATATTGATCTTTTCCAATAGGTTGTTCAGGTAGTTGTCTTCCAAATTTCTTGAAATAAATGAGTGAGCACCTCCAGTGCTGCACCCTTTTGTTGAACCATCTCAATAGGTATTCCATCAATTCCTAGTGCTTTGTTTTTTACTAATTCCTTCTGTGCAGATTGGACTTCTTCCTTTACTACCATTCGTTTTGATCATATGCTTCCTCCTGAAATAGTTGAACATTTGTCAATTCTTTTTGGTACAGTGATTGTGTATTCCTTCTGTCTTCTTTTGATGCTTCCTGTATCATTCAATATTTTGCCCATAAAATTCTTCAATATTGCAACTCAAAGCTTGAATTTTTTTCTTCAGTTCCTCCATCTTGAGAAAGATGTTCTTCCCTTTGGTTTTCTAACTCCAGGTCTTTGGACATTTTATTGTAATATTTTACTTTGTATTTTTGAGCCACCCTTTGAAATCTTCTGTTCAGCTCTTTTACCTCATCATTTCTTCCATTGACTTTAGTAGCTCTGTGTTCATGACCATGTTTTAGTGCCTCTTCTGATATCCATTTTGATCTTTTCTTCCTTTCTTATCTGATCTTTTGCTTTCTTCATGTGTGATGTTCTTAATGTTATCCTCCAAATTTTCTGATCTTCAGATATTATTTAATGTGTCCAATCTATTCTTCAGATGGTATCTAAATTCAGGTGGAATATAATCAAGGTTGTATTTTGGCTTTTGTGGACTTGTTTTAGTTTTCTTCAGCTTCAAATTGAACTGGCATGTTGTTTTTCAGGTTACTCTTTATTCTGCTGGACAAGATTTCTTTCACTCCTGGCATTCTAAGAATTTTTAACCATTGATTTGTGTTGTATATTTTTAAACTGAAGTAGCTTTGGTGGAAAGGAAGGTGTTAGCACTTTCCGGTGTTAAATGAAAGTTCAGGAGCTTGAACCTACCTCCCAGCCTCTCAGTGGGGCAAAGAAAAGGCAGTCTGCTTCTGTAAGATTTACTGCATTATACACTTTTGGGGGCAATTCTACTACATCTTAAAGTGTCGCTAAGAGTAGGAATAGACAAGATAGATTTTTTTCTTCTAATTGTAAAATTTTACGTTGGTAAATGTTAATCTCCATTAATTAGATTTGTGTAATATTTTCCCTTTAGTCTGTTAAGGTGGTAAACTGCATTCATTCATTGATTCATGTTTTGTATGTTAAATTTTGTATTCTTTAGTCAATCCAATTTAGTGTGTGGTATATATTTTTATAGGAGCTCTGGTAGCATAGTGCCAAGGCACTTGACTGCTAACCAGAAGGCTGGAGGCTCAAACCCACCAGCCACTCCTCAGAAGGAAGATTGGGCAATCTACTTCTATAGTGATACCATCTCGAAAACCCAAGGAGGGGTCACTATGAGTGAGGTCCTACTCGATGGCACATAATAACCACAACAACAACATATATTTTTATATATTACTGAATTTTATTTACCAGCATTTTGTTAAGAATTTTTGTGTATTGCTGTTATTGTTGTTGTTATGTGCCATCAAGTCATCTCTGACTCATAGCACCTTATGTACAAACAGAATGAAACACTGCCTGGTCCTGTGCTAGCCTCATGATCCCTACTATTCCTGAGCCCACCGCTGCAGCCACCATGTCAATCCATCTTGTTGAGGGCTTTCACCTCTTTTGTTGTCCCCCCACTTTACCAATCATGACGTCCTTTTCCAGTGAATGGTCCCTTCTGACAACATGATCACAGTAGGTGATATAAAGTCAGACCATTCTTGCTTCCAAGGAGCATTACAGCTGCACGTCTTCCAGGACAGATTTGTTAGTTCTTTTAGCAATCTATATAGTACTATCAGTATTCTTCACTGACATCCCCACTCAAAATCATCAACTCTTCCTTGGTCTTCCTTATAAATTGCCCAGCTCTCACATACATATGAGGTGATTGAAAATAACATGGTTTGAGTTAGGTGCATCTTAGTCTTCAAGGAGATAACTTTGCTACTCAACATTTGAAAGAGGTCTCTTGCAACAGATTTGCCCAATGCAACATGTCTTTGGATGTCTTGACTGCTGCCTCCATTGACACTGATTGTAGAACCAAGTAATATGAAATCTTTGACAACTTCAGTCTTTTCTCCATCTATCATGATGCTAAAGTAAACATCTTTCTGGTATTCTTTGCCTTGAGCCAAGATCCATCTGACAGCAGCTATGATATCCCTTTTTTGAAGTCCTCTTCTGAATCCAGCTTGCACCTCTAGAAGTTCTCTGTCAATATACTGCTGCAACCATTTTTGAATTATCTTCAGTAAGATCTTACTTTTGTGCAATATTAATGGTATTGTTCGATAATTTCCACATTCTGTGGGATCACCTTTCTTTGGAATGGGTACAAATATGGATCTCTTTCAGTCAGTTGGCTGGGTAGCTGTCTCCCAAATCTCTTGGCATAACTGAGTGAGTGCCTACAGTGGGACATCCGTTTGTTCAAATATCTCAATCGGTATTCCATCAATTCCTGGAGCCTTGTTCTTTGCCAATTCCTTCATTGCAGCTTTGACTTCCTCCTTCAATACCATTTGTTCTAGATTATATGCCACCTCCTGAAATGGATGAACATCGACCAGGTCTTTTTGGTACAGTGACTCTGTGTATTCTTTCCATCTTCTTTTGATGTTTCCTGCATTATTCAATATTTTGCTCATAGAATCTTTCAATATTGTAACTTGAAGCTTAAATTTTTTCCTCAGTTCTTTCAGCTTGACAAATGCCTATATGTTCTTCCCTTTTGGTTTTCTAACTCCATGTCTTTCACATTTCATTATAATAATTGGCTTTGTCTTCTTGAGCTGCTCTTTGAAATCTTCCATTCAGCTCTTTTATCTTGTCGTTTCTTCCATTTGCTGTAGCTACTCTCTGCTCAAGGGCAAATTTCAGAGTCTACTCTGTCATATATTTTGGTCTTCTTTTCTTTTCTCATCTTTGTAGTGGCCTCTTGCTTTCTTCATGGACTTGTGTTTTATTGACTATGCAAAGGTATTTGATTGTGTGGATCATGACAAACTGTGGATAACATTGAGAAGAGTGGGAATTCCCGAACAATTAATTGTACTCATGAGGAACCTGTACATTGACCAGGAAGCTGTCGTTTGAACAGAACAAAGGGACACTGCATGGTTTAAAATAAAGAAGGGAGTATATACTTTCCCCATACTTGTTCAATCTATATGATGAGCAAATAATCCGAGAAGCTGGACTATATGAAGAAAAATGTGACATTAGGATTGAAGAAGAGTCATTTACAACCTGTGATATGCTGATGACACAACTTTGCTCACTGAAAGTGAGGATGAGGCACTTACTGATGAAGACTGAAGAATACAATCTGCAGTATGGATTACATCTCAATATAAAGAAAACAAAAATCTTCACAACTGGACCCATAAGCAGCATCACGATAAATGGAGAAAAGATTGAGGTTGTCAAAGAATTCACATTGCTTGGTTCTACAACTTACACCAATGGAAGCAGTAGTCAGGACATTAGACATTGTATAGCATGGAGCAAGTCAGCTGCAAAGGAACTCTTTCAAGTGCTGAGGAAGAAGGATGTCTCCTTGAGGACTAAGATGCACCTTAGCCATGATATTTTCAATCATCTCATATGCATGTGAGAGCTGGACAATGAATAAGGAAGACCAAAGAAAAATTGATGCTTTTGAGTTGTGGTGCTGGCGAAGAATACTGGAAGTACTATGAGTTGCTAAAAGAACAGATCTGTCCCGGAGAAAGTGCAGCTGAAATGCTTCTTGGAAGTGAGAATGGCCAGACTTTGTCTCACCTACTTTGCTCATGTTGTGAGAAGGGACCATTCCCTGGAGAAGGATGTCATGCTTGGTAAGGTGGAGGATTGATGAAAGAGGGGAAGGCCTTCAATGAGATGGATTGACATGACGGTTTTGATGGGCTCAAGTATAGCAAAGATCATGGAGCTGGTGCACAATTGGGCGGTGTTTCGTTCTGCTGTGCATAGGGTCACTATGAGTCGGAAATGAATCAACAGCACCTAACAACAACAACAACAACAACAACAACAACAACCACATCATGATGCTGCTTATTGGTCCAGTTGTGAGGATTGTTGTTTTCTTTATATTGAGATGTAATCATACTGCAGACTGTAGTCTTTAATCTTCATGAGTATGTACTCCAAGTCATCCTCACTTTCAGCAAGCAAAGTTGTGTCATCTACATATCTCACGTGTTAATGAATTTTCCTCCAATCCTGATGTCATATGCTTCTTCATATGGGATTATCTTCTCAGCATACAGATTGAATGAGTATGGTGAAAGGAAACAACACTGACGCATTCCCTTCCTGATTTTAAACCATGCAGTATCCCCTTCTGTTCAAACGACAGCTTCCTGGTCTGTATATGGGTTCCTCATGAGTACAATTAAGTATTACGGACTTCTCATTTTTCTCAATGTTATCCACAATTCGTTATGATCCACACAATTGAATGTACGGTCAATAAAACACAAGTAAACCTCTTTTTGGTATTCTTTGCTTTGAGACAAGATCCTTCTGACATCAGCAATGATTTTCCTTGTTCCACATCCTCTTCTTACTCCAGCTTGCATTTCTGGAAGTTCTCTGTCAATATACTGCTACAACTATTTCTGAATTATCTTCAATCTGATTTTACTTGCATGCAATATCAATGATATTCTATAATTTCCACATTCTGTGGGTACAAATATGGATTTATTCCAGTCAATTGGGTGGGTAGTTATCTTCCAAGTCTCTTGGCATTGCCAAGTGAGTGCCTTCAATGGGGCATCTGTTTGTTGAAACATCTCAATGAGTATTCTGTCAATTCTGAGAGCCTTGTTTTTCACCAATTCCTTCAGTGCAGCTTTGACTTCTTCCTTTAATATCATTGGTTCTTAATCATATGCCACCTTCTGAAACAGCTGAACATCGATCAATTCTTTTTGGTACAGTGACTCTGTGTATTCCATCCATCTTCTTTTGAGTTTTCTGGCATTATTCAACATACCCATGTCACATTGATTCAATTCTGCTCCTTTGCCTGTTCAATGTGTTATCTATTTCTGAAAATTTAATATTAATCTTCTGATTTCTCTCTGTAGATTTTTGCAGTGTAGTAAATTACTTAGTATGGCTTTTCTACACATAAGTCATTGTAAACTCAGTGGTGGAATGAGCAACTGAGGAGCTGATTGTAAATGTTATCCA
>NW_006922083.1:924286-927939 GCF_000298275.1 Orycteropus afer afer | reverse complement strand
GTGGCCACTGCAGTGAATTATCGAACCCAGGAGAGAGGTGGTGGGTGCCTTGGGAGGAACGGTTGGTGAAAGGGCTGGAGGGAGGCAGCATGTCTTGCCTTGCAGTAATAGGCCTTGGGTTACTGCTGGTAATCCTGTCTTCCCCTTGTAGGGTTAGAGGAGGTCAGAACATGTGGCCTCCTTGCCGTTTTGGCAATTTTGTATAATTTCTAATTTTTCATTTATTTTGTCATTTTGTTCTTGTATTGTCTTTCAAAATCGTTCTAGGGTTTTCTCTGTTTTCCTCCATTTTGTCAGTGTTTTCCTTGACTTGTCTCTCAGGCTGTTGAAGATACCTAAACATAATTCTTTTGAATTCCTTATCAGGAAGTTCCAATGCTGCCTCTTCCTCAGGGATGTGTTTTGGGTCTGTATCCTTGTCCCTTCTTTCTCCTGCTTTATCTTGCTTCTTTGTGTGGACTTTGATGCTCTGTTGTCTCTGAGACATTGTAATGTTTTTGTGTTTATATTTTTTGGTGATTGTATGTTGTAGTGACTTGCCCATGATTTTTATTTTCTTTGTTTTGTTTGGCTATTATCTACACAAGGAGGAAACTATGTTCCTCTATTTGCTAGTTGGCAGCACTTATACACTCACCACCTGTCTCCTTTCTCTTTGTCAGCCTCCCATATGTCCCTGCTGTCCCTGGCAAATGGAGCCTATTTTTAGGTACCTGAAATTTAAATGAGAATGCTGCCACTTTAAAATCTCATATGGCTGCCTTAAGTAAATGTTCAGAATGGCTGTGCCCTCAGTCACTTTAAATATCCAAAATGGCCACCACTTACAAGCATGCAAAATGGCTGTACCCTGTGGATAGCCGAAAGTCTACAGCTCAGGTTGTTTCCCTCCTTGCTGTTTTCTTTCCTAGTCATAGGCTACCAGTGAAGTTATCCCTGCAGCCCTTGGTGACAAGGGCTGATATTTAGGTCAATTCTCAGGTCCCAACACCACTTGGAAATATTCAGGCTGTTGGTTCCATCAGAGTAGCTGACAGTCTGTAGCTCTCACCATCTCTGAGCTCTCTGTTTTCATTCACGTTTTTCCACTTCTTGGTTTCTAATCCACTTCTGTATACCTCTTTTCAAAGCTCAGAGCTCCAGGATTATCTTCTCTATCTCTGTCAATTGGTTTCTCTTTTCTTTGTTGAAGAGGGTCTGTGTAGCTTGTCTGCCTATTCCACTGTCTTACTGGAAGTGATAATTTGTATCTTTAAAGAAATATTTTAATTTTCTCTAAGTTTTCAAATTTATTGGCATAAATTTGTTTATAATATTCCCCTATTACATGCTTTTAATATCTTTATGATTTGTTTTGATGTCTTGTTAATATTAGTTTAGATAAGCATGTTCTATGGTTCTCTAGTGTTGTTCTAACAAAAAATACCACAAACGGATGACTGTCACAAACAGAGATTTATTCTCTTAGAGTTTAGGAGGACATGTCTGAGTTCCAAGTGCCAGCTCTAGTGGATGGGTCAAAGCCCCTCAAATTTGGCCTTCAGCTCTGCCTCTTGCTCCTGGTCCACTGAAGCTGGAGGCTTCTCTTAACTCAGACAGCTTCTGACTGCTGAGACTGACAAAGGTCATCAAGGTCATCAAGTAAAATGGCACAGTCCCAAGATTATTAAGCAGCAAAGCAGGCCACTAGCTCAAGTCCAGAAACAGTGCAAAAGTGGCAGACAACATGGCAGGCCACTCACTGGATGACTTGGCCAAATGCAGGATCCAAATGTGCCAAGAAGCCCAGAGACCTAGATTAATATTTCTTATATACTGGAAGCAGAACACATCCCTAGGGCAGCTACTCAGCTGCTTCAGTAGAGTCTACCATGGAGATGATTACCAACGTCATAATGAGGAATAACTACATCCAGCTGCCCAGCCACTCAAAACCAGGCCCAGCCAAGTTGTCTAATAACCTTAACTGCCACAATTCCACCCCTGTCACCTTGGCACCTACACAAATCATCATTCCGTGGCCCGAGTCTCCAAGACCATCTGAGGGGTGACCTCACTCACTTGGCCTGGCCCCATTCCTCTGTCCCTTGGGCATGGCAGCCTTGCCCCATCACTTTTGAGCAGTGGCTATGGCCCCATCCCACTGGGCCTCAAGAAAGGCAGCCCAAATTTCAGAACCAAGGTGGTAAAGATCTGACTCTTTGAAACTGTTTTGGTTACTTAATGCCGCTCTGACAGGAATGCACCATACGTGGGGTGGTTTTAACAAACAGGAGTTTATTCTCTTATAATTTTGGAGGTTTTAAGTCCAGGTTCAAAGTGCCAGGCTCTAGGTGCTGGGTAAAAGCCCCTCAATCTTGAGCTTCAGCTCTGCCTTCTGCTCCTGGCCCACTGAAGCTGGAGGATTTTTCTCCACTCAGACAGCTGCTGGCTGCTGAGGCTGACAAGCCCAAAGTTGACAAGTAAAAAGGCACAGTCTCATTATCACCAAACAACATGACAGGCCATAGATTCAAGTTCATTGAAAGTCCCAAAATTGGCAGAGGATTGCAGGCTGCTGAACAATGATTTGGCTGCATGCAGGGTTCAAGTGTGCCAAAAACTAGAGACCACTGCCAAAGCTGCTTCTTATATATGGGAAGCAAACCATATCCCTAAAGCTGCTACTCAGCTGCTTGTGATAGATCCCACCATGGAGTTGATTGCCAGTCTCATTGTAGGGAATAACTACCACCAGCTGCCCAGACACTCAACCACGCTCAGCCAAGTTGACACACAACCTTAACTACCACAGAAACCTAGGAGTCTGGTGGTTCCACCCCCAAAGGCTGTGGTTCTACCCTTTGAGGCTGAGGCAGCTCTGTTTCCTGTTTTCTTGGTCTCTCATCTTATGCCAATTAATGTCCGAAGGGAACTTACTCCACCAGGAAGCCTCCTGAACAAAGGCACTCAGCTTTTTGCTCTACGAGTTGGCAAGCCTGTGGTTCCATCTCATCTTGATCTTTACCAGTTAGTGCCCAAAGGCAACCCGCTCCTCCAGGAAGCTTTCTGCCCATAGGTAGGTTTCTCTTCTGTGGGCTGGTAAGCCTGTCACTCTGTCTCATGCTGAACTCTCAGCTCTGCTGCTGCAGTCTCTCTGAAGTCTGTCTGCCAGTCTCAGCATAGGGATCATGGGTTGTAGGACACACTCCACTCCTGTTTCTGCATTTTAGCTATCTATTAGAGAGTATCCCAATCTATCAGTACCAAAGTCTGTTTTGGTTAGCTAGTGCTGTTATTACAAGCATACCACAATCGTATGGCTTTAACAAACAAGAGCTTATTATCTTACAGTTTAGGAGGCTAGGTGTCCCAGTTCATAGTGCCAGTTCTAAGGGTGGGTGTAGGGCCCTCAACCTTGTGCACAAGCTCTGCCTCTTCCTCCTGGTCCACTGAAGCCGGAGGCTTCTTATAACTCAGGCAGCTGCTGGCTGCTAAGGTTGACAATCCCTAGGTCAACAAGTAAAATGGCACAGTCCCAAGATTATTAAACAACTTGGCAGGCCACTAGTTCAAATCCAGAAAACATCCCAAGATTGACAGGCAACATTGCAGGGTGCTGAATGAAGAGTCAGCTAAATGAAGGATTTACCAAAAAAAAAAAAAAAAAAAAA
>NW_006922083.1:911122-916051 GCF_000298275.1 Orycteropus afer afer | reverse complement strand
ATTTTCACGCAAATTCTTCTGCTAGTTGGGGTTTAGTCCAAATCTGCATCCTTTCCTTCAAGGCTCAGGGGTCCAAGATTGTCTTCTGTGTCTGTGTTAATTGGTTTCCCTTTTCTTTGTTGAAGAGGGTCTGTGCAATCCTTCTGCCTAGTCCACCATCTTGCCCCCGGTTATTATTAATTTTGAAACATCTTAATTTCCTTTTATATTTTTTCTTCCATTACTTAAAATGTGTTTCTTAATTTCCAAATATATTATTTTATTAATTTTGCTCATATATTGATGACTTTTTAAAATACAAATTTTTTAGTATATTCTTATTATTTTATTAATTTCTATTTTAATTTCATGAGACAGAGGGTATAATTTATAATTTCAATCCTCTAAAATTTATTAAGTCATATTTTATGATCCAGCTTATGTATGGTCTATGTAAGTGAATGTGTCATGTAGACTTGCAAAGATTGTCCAGTCTGTACTGCTAGGTGTAGTCCTCTTTATTGATTAAATCATGTTGGTTGATTATGCTTTTCAAGTTTTATACCATTACTTTTTTTGTCTACTAACTCTGTGAATTAGTGACAGCAAAATGGTACATTTTCTAAGTATAATAGTGGATTTATGTTTCTCTCTTTAGTTCTTTTGATTTTTTTTTCTTTTTTTTTTTGGTTCATGTATTTTCAAGCTCTAAAATTTATGTGGCATAGTGTCCAAGATATTTGACTGCTAACCATAAGGCTGATAGTTCATACCCTAGCCACTTCTCAGAAGGAAGATTAGGCAATTTACTTCCATAGAGATACTGCCTCAGAAACCCAAGGAGAGGTCTCAATGAGTCAGTTTTGACTCAACGGCACATAACAAAAACAAAAGTTATGTGTGGTACTTAAGGTCACATATCAACTTGGTTGGGCCATAGTTTTGAGTACTTGCCATTTGGATGTAGTTATTCTCCAAGATGAGATTATAATCACTTCCATATTGGAATCTACTGTGAGCTGCTAAGTAGTTACCTTCTGGGATGTTACCTGCTTCCAGTATATATGGAGAAGCTCTGAGAAAGGTTTCTAGCTTTTTTGCACGTTTTGGATCCAGCATTTGACCAAATCGTCTCTCCAATTCCTGGATTTGAACCAGTGGCCTGCTGTGTTGCCTTCTGGCCTTAGAATTGTGCCATTTTACCTGTTGACCTTGGGTTCATCAACCTCAACAGCCACCAGATAGATGAGTTAGGAGAAGCCTCCAACTTGCTGCACTGGGCACGGAACCAGAGACAGAGCTGAAGCTCAAGGTCAAGGAGCTTCCACTCAGCCCCTAGAGGAGGCACTCTGAACTTGAACTTCTAGTCTCCTAAACTGTAAGAGAATAAATTCCTCTTTGTTGAAGTCATCCACTTGTGGTACTTCAGTTATAGCAGCACTAGAGAACCAAGAAGGAGTTCTGGTGGTGCATTGCCTCAGGTGTTTGACTGCTAACCAGAAGTTTGGATGTTCAAACACACCAGGCACTCCACAGAAGGAAGATGGGGTAATCTACCTCCATAAAGATTTGCTCCCTTGGAAACCCAATGTGGATCACTATGAATCAGAATTAACTCAATGCCAGGTTTTTTTTTTTTTTTTTTTTGGGGGGGAGGACTGAGATGGTGTGGTTATCTTTTCATTTATTTTTCTTGTGGTTTATAGACTTTTTGGATGTGTGGGTTCTTATTTTCCCAGTATTTGGAAAAATTCAGTCATTATTTCCTTATATATTTTTTCAGTACAAATCTTTTTTTTCTAGGATTTCATTGACATATGTGTTGGACTGCTTGACATTTTTTCACAGGTCAAATATAATTATGAATTTGTCCATTATTCATTTCATTTTGATTTTATATTTTTAATCCATATAATTAGGAGCACAAATTTTTAAGATTTTGCTATCATTGTATTCTATTTAACACTCTGGATGAAACCAAAGCCTTGGTTGAATGTCAAATAGTTTCTTGGGGTCCAGATTTTTTTCCCTCATGTAAAGCAGAAACATGGCCAGTACTCAAAGCTAAGTTGATCACTGTTCACTTAGTAATATGAAAGTATCACTATTTGGTGTTTAATACTGTGTTCTATTTAACTTCATCTTATACTATGTCCTACCTCTTGGTTTTAAACTCTAAAATGTCATATTGCTTAATGCAAGCCCCCACTTATCATGATCCTTTTGCATTATATGTTTGAGTCCTAATCATTTCCCTTGAGAAGCTGTGGGCTGAATTCCAAATTGTGGGAATTTTCCATAGTTTCCATTTCACATGGCTCCAATTTTATTACTGCCTGTCCTTCTAATGCCCCAATATGAATAACTGCCTGAAGCTTGAAAGTATTTATTTCTTTCTATTACTCTAGTTTCTGAAAAGAATAGTCTAGACTTACTCTCTCTGTGTTATCACTCCAGTTTTCCTACCTCTCATCTACTTTTCTTTCCCAAGATTCAATTATTTCACTTTCTGTAATTATTTTATTTATTTTTTCCTTCTGTCCTTGCAAAAAATATTGTCACAGCACTCACTATCACTTATAAGTCCTGTTGAATTTCTACTGCTTATCTTCACATATGAAGTCTACTAGATTTCATATTTAGGTGTTATCTGTAGCACAGTTTATGTAAAAATGAACTCTGCCTGGTGCCAATGATTCCCTCCCTCCCTCCATGTCTTTGTTTTTCTATCTGTAGAATTATGATTTCTTCATTTGTCCAGGCTTAGACACTTAGATGTTTCATTTGTTTCTTGCTTTCTTTTTATTTGCATGGCTTTTATAGTTATTATTAGTTTGTTTATTATTTTATTTTATTATTTTTATTATTAATAATGCATCTTTTTATTCCCTGCTTTTTAACTGGATTATCATAATGCTAAAGTCTAAAATAAAGTACAAATTTCAAATCCTGAGTTAAGTTTCAACTTATGTTCCCAACTTTATCTTCTATTTTTCCTTTATGACAATTTTTGAAGGCTGTCATAATTTTATTAAATATCATCTGATAAATACTCACAGTTAAATAATTCCAGTCTACTCTAATCAACTCTAACTCCTGTGAACTCCTAAAAATTATATTATATTCTACTTGCCACTTACTTCCATATCCTATTTATCTCCTTTTAATCATGTAATATTATTTAGTTTTTATGTTTTACTGTAATATTTTATGCATAAATGATTTCTAGCCATCTAAACAATAAACTCAAGAATAGTAATTATGTCTTGTAATTTTTTTCAAGTAGCTAGAGATTATAATACAAAACTTGGAGCATAGGATTTTCCCAGTAAATATTTGTTGTCTGAGTTAGCAAGTGAATAAACTCAGAATGCATGAAGATTTTTTTTCTGTCTAAGGACTTATTAGTGACCTAAACATAATATACTCATAAATGCCTGCCAATTCTTCTTGAATCTAAATGTCTGCCCTATGTTTCTTGCAAACTGTTTAGTACAGAGTCATGAGATAAATAATTGGTTGAGAACTCAGAAATATTAGCAACCTTAATGAACTTAAACAAATTCAGCCTGATCTTTTGGTTTTAGATAATAATCAGATGTCAAAAGTAGAATTTCAGAGGAAAAGAAAACTAACAGAAATTCTTCTTACTCTTAGCTTCTGTGTCTTATTTAAGTTAAAAAATATTTTCACAGTAATCAACAAGGTCCTTCAATATCATGTTGTTGTTAGGTGCCCTCGAATCAGCTCTGAGTCATAGTGAACCTATGCGCAGCAGAATGAAACACCTTCCAGTCCACAGCCAGCTCCATGTTGCTTGCTATACTTGAGCCCATCCCCGCAGCCACTGTGTAAATCCATTTTGTTGAGGGCCTTCCCCTCCTTTGTCGACCCTCCACCTTATCAAGCATGACTTCATTCTCCAGGGAACAGTCCTTTCTGAAACATGACCAAAGTAGGTGAGAAGTCTGGCCATTCTTGCTTCCAAGGAGGATTCCGGCTGCACTTCCTACAGGACAGATATGTTAGATCTTTTAGCAGTTCATGGTACTCTCAGCATTCTTTGCCAGCACCACAACTCAAAACCATCAATTCTTCTTTGGTCTTTCTTATTCATTGTTCAGCTCTCACATGCATAAGGCCTCATAAGGCCTCATGAGGCGATTGAAATTATCATGGCTTGGACAGGCACACCTTAGACCTCAAGGAGATATCTTTGCTCTTCAGTGCTTGAAATAGGACCTTTGCAGCCTATTTCCCCAGTGCTATATGTCGTCCTATGTCCTGACTCCTGCTTCCATTTGTGTCAATCGAACCAAGGAATGTGGTGTCTTTGACAGCTTCAATCGTCTCTCCATTCATCATTATGCAGCTTATAGGTCCAGTTGTAAGGATTTTTGTTTCCTTCATATTGAGATGTAATCCATACTGCAGAATGTATTCTTCAGTCTTCATCAGTAAGTGGCTTAAGTCATCCTCACTTTCAGCAAGCGAAGTTGTGTCCTCAGCATATTGCAGGTTGTTAATGATTCTTCCTCCAATCCTGATGCCACATTCTTCTTCATATAGTCCAACTTTTTGGATTATTTGCTCAGCATATGAATTGAATAAGTATGGTGAAAGGATACAGCCCTGACACACCCCCTTCTTGATTTTAAAACATGCAATGTCCCCTTGTTCTGTTTGAATGACAGCCTCCTGATCTATGTATAGTTTCTTCATGAGCACAATTGAGTGTTCTCAAAACCAAAGACAAAGACAGAGTCCTGAAAGCAAAATGGGAAAAACAAAAAGTTACCTACAGAGGACAGCCAGTAAGAATAAGCTCTGATTTCTCAGCAGAAACATGCAAGCAAGAAGACAATGGAATGGTATGTATAAAACCCTGAAAGAGAAAAAATTTCAACCAAGAATTATATACCTGGCAAAATTGTGCCTCAAATATGATGG
>NW_006922083.1:888575-910197 GCF_000298275.1 Orycteropus afer afer | reverse complement strand
ATAGATGGGTGGACAGGCTGAACTATTAGGTATGTCTATGAAATGGGGAGTGTATCCAAGAACATATATAGGGTTGGCAGACAATGGTCCTATAATTTTATGTCAATGATCAGAATTCCCAGGTGTATAGTACAGTTGACAAGGGGAAGTTTGTGGTCACTGCTTGGTCACAGCCAGCTACCCAGAGGGACCGAGTAGTTGAACATGCAGGCTTAGGACCATAGTCACAGGGGACATCAAGTTCAATTGGCATAACATACTATACAAAACATTGTTCTACCTCCTACTTTGGTGAGTAGTGACTGGGATGTTAAAAGCTAGTAAGCTGCCATCTAGATGCAATGATAGGTCTCTCCTTGTCCGGAGCAAAGAAGAATAAAGAAAACCAAAATTCATGTAAACAGTTAGTCCTAGCGACAGGTACACCATCTAATCTGTAGCCTATATGACTATGAGGCCAGAAATACTAGATGGTGCCAGGCTACCACTGTCATCCACTTGGAAGGGGATCTATGTAGGAGATCCTTGATAGGGAGGGAGAACATTGTGGAACAAATCTCAGATTCATTTGGAGGAAAAAAAATATAAAGGGGGTGGGACAAGGTTTGCTGGTCTGATAGACTCTGGTAGAACCACTGAGACTATGGCCCCTAGCTGCCCTTCAGATCTGGCATTGAACCCACACCTGTGGTTTCCAGCCAAACAAAAGACAGGCATATGAGTTGAACATTTACCTCAGGTAGATACACTCCTTGGAGAGAACAATCATGGGAGAAAGAAGGGCTGCTTATGCACAGGGAGATAGCTCAGGGGGCAGGAAAGCAACCCACACCTGTGGTTTCCAGCCAAACAAAAGACAGGCATATGAGTTGAACATTTACCTCAGGTAGATACACTCCTTGGAGAGAACAATCATGGGAGAAAGAAGGGCTGCTTATGCACAGGGAGATAGCTCAGGGGGCAGGAAAGCATGGAGGGATGGACACAGGGAAGAGGTAATTATGGGGAGCAAGTGGGAGGGGAGATGTTGCATTGTGGTAAACTGTGGTCAATGTCATGAGGCAAAGTATATGTGAACTGCTGTATGGAAAGTGAATTTGCTCTGTAAACCTTCACCCAAGTCACAATTAAAAAAGAAAGAAAGAAAAAAAACATATTGTCATATCTTTTCCCACAATAGAACCCTTTAAGTTAATTGTTGCTTTTTTCTGGTTTGTTTTCTCAATCGAGTTTCCTGATTGGCTAGAAATAAGTAAAGGTTACAAATTACCTCGTCTTTAATGCCTGACAAAACCTATTGATAGTGTATTCCAAAGTAAAGGAAATATTTTCATAATAAGCTACATATGACAATTTGGAAAAACATATCTTCTATGTAAGCCCATCCATTCCACTTGAATTGTAGTGTGGGTGAAGAATAGTGAAAATACCATGGACAGCCAGAAGAATGAACAATTCTTCTCTGGAAAAAGTGCAGCCAGAATGCTCCTTAGAAGGGAGAACGGACAGACTTTGTCTTACCTGCTTTGGCCATGTTGTCAGAAGAAATTAATCCCTAGAGATGGATATCACAAGTGTTAAATTGGAGGTTCAGAAAAAAGGGTAGATTCTCAAAGAGAGAGAATGAAACAGCTGCTGCAATAATGAGCTGAAGTGTGGCAGGGATTGTGAGGATGCCATAGCAACATGCAATGTTTTGTTTTGTTGTACAAGCAGTCACTATGGGTTGAAGCCAATGCAGGGGTACCTAGATGGCACCTCACGGCAACAACAAAATAAGCTCAGTCTAGTGGACTGTAGGGAGCAGTCAGTCACAGAGTCCAGGTGAGGAGAGAGAATCCAGGCACATCCAAAGCAGCAGAAAGGGAGAGAGGGATAAAGGGGGTTAAAAGCCATGCACCCGGACAGAGGAGAAGTCAGCTGCAGGGATCCAGGTGAAGAGAGGGAACCCAGGCACTCCCAAACAGCAGGCAGGACAGCAGGAGAAAGGGGATTAAAAGGCCCAGGAACCAAGACAGAGGAGCAGTCAGCCACAAGGATCCAGGTGAGGAGAGAGAACCCAGGCATGCCCAAAGCAGCAGGATGGGAGAGAGGGAGAAAGGGGATTAAAAGCCAGGAACACAGACAGAGGAGGAGTCAGTCATAGGTCATGGTGGTACAAGAGATTTCCAACAGGGAGACAAACTTGTCTGTCAGTTTGTCCTCCTGTGGTGATGTGTTGTGAGTTTTGAGGCTGAACCACTGGTGTTTCAAACCCAGCGGGATGCACATGGTACACAGGTATCAGCCCAGCTTACAGACTGGGACAGACTGGGAAGAAGGAAGAGGCCACCCACTTCTCAAAGAATTGGCCAGAGAAAACCTTATGAAGAGCAAAGAAACACTGATACATTACTGCGCAACTTTATGAATAGTCTGGTTAAGTTACAAGGCTGTCACAATAGGACTGGGAAAGAGCTACATCATCTGAGTAAACCCATCCTTACTCATATGGCTAAGGTAAAGCTTTCAGACCTCCATTTGCTGCTGTGGCACCACTCAAATTGAAGAGAAACAGCTGCAGACATCCATTAATCATCGGAACATGGAATGTACAAGTATGAATCTAGGAAAATTGGAAATCGTCAAAAATGAAGTGGAACACATAAAGATTGATATCCTCGGCATTAGTGAGCTGAAATGGACTGTTTTTGGCCATTTTGAATCAGACAACTATATGATCTCCTATGCTGGGAATGACAGTTTGAAGAGGAATGACATGGCATTCATCATCACAAAGTATGTTTCAAGATGTCTCCCAAAGTACAATGCTGTCAGTGATAGGGTAATATCCATATGCCTAAAAGGAAGACCCATTAATATGACTATTATTCAGATCGATGCACCAACCACCAAAGCCAAAGATGAGGAAATTGAAGAATTTTATCAACTTCTGCAGTCTGAAATTGACAGAACATGCAATCAGGATGAGTTAATTATCACTGGTGACTGGAATTCAAAAGTTGGAAACAAGGAGCATCACTGGTAGTTGGAAAATTTGGCCTTGGTGACAGAAATAATGCTTGAACTTTCATGGTAGAATTTTGCAAGACCAATGACTTGTTTATTGCAAACACCTTTTTTCAACAACACAAATGGTGGCTCTACTCGTATACTTCACCAGATGGAACACACAGGAATCAGATTGACTACCTCTGTGGCAAGAGGCGGTGGAAAAGCTCAATATCTTCAGCCAAAACCAGGCCAGGAGCTGATTGTGGAATGGACCATCAACTGCTTATATACAAGTTCAACTTGAGGTTAAAGACAATTAAAACAAGTCCAAGAGAGCAAAAATATGATCTTGACTATATCTCTCCTGAATTTAGAGATCATCTAAAGAATAGATTTAATGTGTTGAACACCAACGGTTGAAAACCAGAAGAATTGTGGGAGGATATCAATAGCATTATCCATGAAGAAAGCAAGAGATCACTAAAAAGATGAGAAGAGAAGACCAAAATGGATGACAGAAGAGACTCTGAAACTTGCCCTTGAGCGGAGAGTAGCTAAAGCAAATGGAAGAAATGACAAGATTAAGGATGTGAACAGAAGATTTCAAAGAGTAGCCCGAGCCGACAAAACCATTTACTGTCATGAAATGTGCAAACACCTGGAGTTTGAAAACCAAAAGGGGAGAATAGGTTTGGCATTTCTCAAGCTGAAAGAATTGGAGAAAAAAATTAAGCCTCGATTTGCAATATTGAGAGATTCTATGGGCAAAGTATTGAATGATGCAGGAAACATCAAGAGAAGATAGCAGGAATACACAGTGTTACTGTACCAAAAAGAACTGGTGGATCTTCAACCACTTCAGGAAGTGGCATATGATCTAGAATCAATGGTACTGAAGGATGAAGTCAAAGCTACAATGAAAGAATTAGGGAAGAACAAGGCTCTGGGAATTGACGGAATACCGATTGTGATATTTCAGCAAATGGATGCCCCATTGGAGGCAATCACTCAGTTATGCCAAGAGATTTGGAAGACAGTCACCTGGCCAACTGACTGGAAGATATCCATATATGTACTCATTCCAAAGAAAGGTGATCCCAAAGAATGTGGATGTTAAAGAAGAATATCACTAATATTGCACGCAAGTAAGATCTTACTGAAGATAATTAAAAAAAAAAAAAATTTGCAGCAGTATATTGACAGAGAACTTCCAGAGGTGCAAGCTGGATTCAGAAGAGGACGTGGAACAAGAGATATCATGGCTGTTGTCAGATGGATCTTGGCTCAAGGCAAAGAATACCAGAAAGATGTTTACTTGTGTTTTATTGTCTATGCAAAGGCATTTGATTGTGTGGATCATGACAAATTATGGATAACGTTGAGAAGAATTGGTATTCTCGAACACTTCATTGTACTCATGAGGAACCTGTACATTGACCAGGAGGCTGTCATTCAAATGGAACAAGGGGACACTACATGGTTTAAAATCAAGAAAGGAGTGCATCAGGGTTGTATCCTTTCTCCACACTTATTCAATCTATATGCTGAGTAAATAATCTGAGAAGCTGGACTATATGAATAACAACGTGGCATCAGAATTGGAGGAAGAATCATTAACAACCTGAGATATGCAGATGATACAACTTTGCTTGCTGAAAGTGAGGATGACTTGAGGCACTTACTGATGAAGTTTGAAGAATACAGTCTGCAGTATGGATTACATCTCAATATAAAGAAAACAAAAATCCTCACAACTGGACCAATGAGCAGCATCACAATAAATGAAGAGAAGATTGAGGTTGTCAAAGAATTCACATTGATTTGTTCTCCAAACGATGCCAATGGAAGCAGCAGTCAGTGTATTAGAAGATGTGTAGCACTGGGAAGGTCAACCGCGAAGGAACTGTTTCAAGTGCTGAGGAGCAAGGATGTCTCCTTGAGGACTTAGTTCCACCTGACACAAGCCATGATATTTCCAGTCCTTGTGTGCATGTGAGAGCTGGACAATGAATAAGGAAGACTGAAGAAGTGTTGATGCTTTTGAATTGTGGTGCTGGCAAAGAATGCTGAAAGTCCCATGGACTGCTAAAAGAACTAACAGATCTGTCCTGGAGGAAGTGCACCCGAAATGCTCCTTGGAAGCGAGAATGGCCAGACTTCGTCTCCCATATTTTGGTCATGTTGTCAGAAGGGACCATCCTCTGGAGAATGATGTCATGCTTGGCAGGGTGGAGGGTCGACAAAAGAGGGGGAGGTCTTCAATAAGATGGATTGACACAGTGGCTGTGATGATGGGCTCAAGTATAGCAGGGATCATGGAGCTGGCGCGGGATCGGGCAGTGTTTCTTTCTGCTGTGCATGGAGTTGCTATGAGTCGGAAACAACTCGATGGCACCTAGCAACAACAACAAAGTGGACTGTAGAATGGGATATTCAAGAACGTTGGTATGCAAATTACCCGTTCTTTCTCTAGAAAGAATTTAGATTTTAATTTTATGAAGATAAATTTCTCTAGAAAGAATTCTCATTAATTCCCATGTCAATGCAAAGACTTGTCCTCCATACTCAGTTGTGTTGTGAGAGCAGAGAAAATCAGGCATGTAGCTTCTCCAAATAGCTTCTTGTTGTTGTTGTTGTTATGTGCCCTTGAGTCGGCTCCGACTCATAGCGACCCCTCCTTGGGTTTCCGAGGCAGTATCACTAGGGAAGTAGGATTGCCCAACCTTTCTTCCGAGGAGTGGCTTAAACATATGTAAAGATTTAAATAATCAACTTTTGGGGATTATTGATCAAATTCAATAAATACCATTAAATGCATGTTTATAGCTAGTAAGAATCAATAATTATTTTCTTGGTTTTATGATGAATCACTCATATTAAAAAATAGCTTTCTTAGGGCAAAATGATCAAGAATATTAAAAAAACGACAACCCATAATTCCTTCTGTTCTGAATGATACTTAATTGATTTCCACCCTGAAAGAAATTAGTCAGAAATGTCAGAATTTGTCAGCATAGTTATTTCCTTTAATCTTTAACAGATGCTATAATTATAGTTTTCTTACCCCAAGGAAAGAAAACGTAAAAAATAGCTTTCTATAACATACACATATAATCATGAAAAATGAGTGGTTAATGAAAAAGGGATTTAACTTAAAAAAGAATTTATTTAAATTTAAAAATCTTCTTAAACCTGTTACCTTGGTGCCGATTCCAATTCATACTGACCCTAAAGGACACAGTAGAACTCCTTGCATTGCTTACATTTAGAATCACTGATAGGTATACTTTTCCTTTTAGATTTTAAATTTATGAAGATAAATTTTACCTTTAAACTCAGAAATAATCTTAAAAATAACTCTTCGAGTTTTCCTTTTCCCCATAAAGATCTCAAGTTTGTAAAAGGACCATAATGCAAATGCAGTTTGTCTTAGTGCAGCTCTATATAAAAAGATTAGGAGAAGCTACCTCTAAGTTTTGATCAAATTATCAAGATAATTTTATTAACTATTATTTATTATGTGAGTATACAGGTCTGCTTGGGAAAGATCAAGTAAGAGGAACATTGATGTATCCAATACGGAATCTGATGCAATTTGAGAAACTTTATTCACTTTGACTGTTTATGTTCTAAGCTATAAAAACATGGGCTTGTAATAGTACATCTTTATATAAATAAAATAATTAAAATAGATTTCAGAGACTAAAACTTATTTACTGCTATATCTCACAGCTCTTAAAATAATAGGTATTCTACAAGTACTTGTGAATGAATATATGAAATAGCTGTCTTTTTGTTAATATTCAAAGCTTAACCATGACTTGAAATTTACAAAATAGTAGTTGTCATTATTATTTTTGTTATTACTGTTTTGTTAATCTTATTTAATCCAGATTTTCAAATAAGGTGAAATTGTTTGATGATTTATTCAGTGCTGTGCAAAAAAAAATATATGGTTCAGCTTGGCAGATGAGGTTTTAGAGGGTAGAGGAAGAGAAAGAAGACAAACTTTTCTTCTCCAATTCTGTGGACATGGCTGTTCTGTGATGTGATTTTATTTTGCATGTCTCTTGGCAGTGGCACAAGATGTGTAAAGAAAACAGGAAGCAGTTAGCAAATATGGAAAGAAATATTCCAATGAATAAACAAGATTCAAAGTATCTCAACAGGCTGAAACCAAAAAGGTGATCCTCAGCAGAGAAATACACATTTTTTTCTACTACTAATACTATCAATAAAGGAGGTCTAGAGGCGTAGTGGGCAAACTGTTTGGTGGCTAACCAGAAGATCAGTGGTTCAAACCCACCAGCTGTTCCACTGGTGGAAGATGAGGCATTCTACTTCCATAACGATTGTCAGCCTTGGAAACCCAATGGAGGTTGCTATGAGTTGCAATCAACTCTATAGTAATGGTAATAGCAAAGATGTCAATAACAAACTTAGTTCATTTTCTTTTATACTGAGATAAAATTGACATAATAAAAATTTGCCATTTAAACCATGTTAAAGTATATAATCCACTGGTTTTTAGTATATTAATAATGTTTTACAACTATCACCCCTATCTCATTTCAGAATGTTACCATTATCCCCAAAAGAAAGTCACTACATGTTAGCTTATTGTTGTGAGCTGCCATTAAGTCAACCACATGTGTGCAGAGTAGAACCACTCCACAGGATTTTCAAGGCTGTAACCTTTGGGAAGCCATAACCAAGCAGGCTTGTCTTCCAAGTTGACTGTGGGTGGCTTTGAATAGTCAACTTTTTGACTAGTCGTAGTATAGTGCTTAACTATTCACACCACCCAGGGACTCCTGTTAGGAATAATTGCTAATTCCTTCTTCTCCTCATTCCCTAACAATCACTAGTGTACTTTCTTTCTTGATTTATTAATTCTGGTTATTTTTAATATATGGAATCATATAATATGTGACATTTAGTGTCAGATCTTTTTCATTCAGTATTTTGTTTTCAAGGTTCATCCATGCTATAGCATTTGTCAGTACTTTATTCCTTTCTATGCCTGAATAATATTCCATTGTATTGATACATAACATTTTTTTTATCCAATTATAAGTTGATAGATATTTTTGTTTTTCCATTTTTGGCAATAATGAATAATGCTGCTATGACCATTCATGTGCAGGTTTTTGTGAGAACATATGGCTTCATTTGTCTTGGGTACCTACTTAAGAGTAGAATGGCTGGGTCATAGGTCACTATAAGTTTAACTTTCTGAGGAACTACTAAAGGACATAATAGCTACTAATAGATATAAAGTAAAATATGTGCCTTAGGGGGAGATGATTGCCCTCTGAAGAAATCTAGTACTCTGTTAAGCTAAGTTAGTAGGCAAAGGGAGAAAGGAATTCTCCTGATGCCAGTAAAATAAAAGTAGCCATCATGAGATAGTCACCCACCCTAAACAGGTGCAATAAATTATGTCCATTCCCTTAAGGGGACTTTTCACTTTTATTACCCATTTTACCTTTTATTACCCTTTTTATTACCTTCTTTTCCCTATCTTAAGTAGTAGCTAAGGCTTTTGGCATAGTGAGTAAGGCATTTGGCTGCTAACCAGAAGGTCAGTGGTTCAAACTCACCAACTGCTCTGTGGGAGGAAGAAGGATCGATCTACTTCTCTAAATATTTACAGCCTTGGAAACCCAATGGGGGTCACTATAAGTCAGAATTGACTCTATGTCAATGTTCTGGTTACCTAGTACCACTCTGACAAGAATATATACCACAAATGGGATGGCTTGAACAAACAGGAATTTATTCTCTTACAATTTGGAGGCTTTAAGTCCAAGTTCAAAGTGCCAGGCTCTAGGGGCTTGGTGAAAGCCCCTCGACCTTGGGCTTTAGCTCTGCCTCTTGCTCCTGGCCACTGAAGCTAGAGTCATCTCTTCACTCAAACAGCTATTGGCTGCTGGGGCTAACAAGCCAAAGGTGAACAAATAAAATGGCACAGTTCCGATGTTACAAAACCACACAGCAGGGCATTAATTCAAGCCCATTGTAAGTCCCAGGGTCGGTAAAGCATGGCATGCTGAACAATGACACAGCTACCTGCAGGGTCCAATTATGCCATAAGCTAGAGACCGTTTCCCAAGAGTTCTTATATACAGGAAACAATCCACAGCCCTAAGGGAGCTACTCAGATGCTCACAGTATATTCCGCCATGGAACTGATTACCAGTCTCAACATGGGGAACACTACATCCAACTGCCTAGCCACTCAACTACACTCAGCCAAGTTGACACACAAACTTAATCACCACAGGCAGTGAGCCTGTTTTTTTTTTTTTTTTTTTACCTATGTTATTCATTGTCCATCTTTTACCTGCATATGAGGTTGTTGAAAATACCAGAATTTGTGTCAGTCTCACCTTAGTCTTCAAATTGACGTCTTTGTTCTTTCACACTTTAAAAAGGTCTTTTGCTGCAGATTGACCCAATACAATCATTGTATTTCTTGACGGATGCTCCCATGAGCATCAGATTGTTTATCAAAGTAAAATTAAATACTTGACAATTTTAATCTTTTCTCAGGAAGAATGAAGAAGATGTGATACATTATGGTGTTGGCAGCGAATATTGATTATACCTGGACTGCCAGAAGAATGAACACATCTGTCTTGGAAGAAGTACAGCCAGAATGCTCCTGTAGAAGTAAGGATGGTAAGACTTCATCTTTCATACTTTGATCATGTTATTAGGAGGGACTAGTCCCTGGAGAAGGACTTCATGCATGGTAAAGTAGAGGGTCAGTAAGAAAAAGAAAGACCCTTAATGAGATAGCTTGATACAGTGGCTGCAATGATAAGCTCAAACATAACAATGATTGTGAGGATGGTGCAGGACCAGAGAATGTTTTGTTCTGTTTTACATAGGGTCACTATGAGTTGGAACCTCTACAAGAGGGCACCTGACAACCACAACTTTACTACCTGGTCTCTTACATGTTATTTGGCACTTAGACATGGCTATCCTATTAGTATATAACCTCAGGAAAGAGGAACTTAGGTGTTGTCCTCTTAAAATGCTAAGTGGAGAGTGCTTGAATGTGATCTCACAATACTCTGGGATGATAGACTAACTACCTGGAACTTTGACTGATGGAGGGTTATATTGTTCTCCTCACCCATGTCTTCTTTATTCTGTTAAGAATATGCCTTTTGACCTTGCCATTAGAACAGTGTCTTATCTGTGCTGTGCACCAATTGTCTTCACTAAGGACTTGTGAATACAGTATTTGCAACCCCATATTTGGTAAGCATAAGAGGTTGGCATTATTCTCATATTACAAATGAGAAAACAGACATTCAGCAAGATATCATGCTCTAGGTTACGTAATTGATAAATACAGGCAGTCCCCAGGTTACAAAGGAGATCCATTCCTAAATGTGTCTTTGAGTCAGTTTTATGTGTAAGTTGGAATAGGTGCATAGGGTTCTTAGTCAACCTTCTTTAGTTAAAGAAAAGTCTCAAAGCATTTTCGTTGATTTAAAAGCTGCATGTGCAGCAAATAAGGGTGACTATGATGAAGAATTTGTTGCAAATAGGGGGTGGTTCAATCATTTCGAAGTGAGGGTAAATTTATGTAACATTAAAGGGGAAGTAGGAGTTCTCCACAAGTCTCTTGTCCATAACTAAGGATTTATTATAATGAACTTAGGAGTTGCACCTTTGTCAGCCTGATCTTAAAACTTGTGTTCTTTCCATAGGGCATTCTGTGTCCCCTAAAATAAATGAGTTATAATTAGTTTTGTATTCAAAACACTGAATTCAGAATCTACTATACTAATGTTTCCTAATTATTTGAAATAAATCTTGCTGAAATAATTTTTTACTCAGTAATGATTTTAGGGGAATTAGCTTGTATGCACATAGGACTATTCACTTGTCCCAGGCCCTGGTCTCCTTTCACAGTTTCCCTGTTGGAGTTTAATAATTTGATTTTTGTTTTCCTTAGTGAAAGGGAGCTTTATGAGTATTCTCACCATTTATTTAAAAAATCTGAACTTGTGTTTGTAGAGTGGTAAATGAGGAAAACCACAGAATTGTATGTATTTCGTGAAATTTGCTGAACTGAAAGGCCTAGAAGATTACTAAAGGAATTTATGGTGGTTTTATTTGGCTCTGTGTTTTAGATTGAGTTTAGAGGGGGAAAAAAAAAGGAAAGGATTCTCCAATTCTTCCATTTGCTGATGATCCCACTCTTGAGAAAAGACTTCTTTATTTTTTCAGTGTTACTATTAAAATGGTTAGGAGCTCTGATGGCATAGTGGCTAAGACACTTGACTGGTAACCAGAAGGCTGGAGGTTGAAACCCACCAGCCCCTCCTCAGAAGGAAGGTTGGGCAATCTACTTCCATAGTGATACTGCCTTGGGAACCCAAGGAGGAGTCGCTATGAGTTGGGTCCAACTCAACGGCACATAACAACAACAATGTTTCCCAAATGTTTCTGCCTATAAGAGTCACCAGAGAATTTGGTAAATACAACAATTCTCATATTCCTTTTCATGAGATTTAAATCTCTAGAATATTATTCTGTATAAACCATAGAGTCATTAATTAGAAGATTTTATTAAGATAAAGTATTCATGCATTAATGAGCAAGATGGAAGAAAATTCTAAGCATTACAGTGGATATTCTTGAGAATTAGATAACTCTAGGAAAATGTGAGCAAACTCGATTAGAGTGTGACCCTAAAACTAATGAAGACAACATAAACAAAGTTACCTTGTAATTACAAAAATAAATAAACATTACTTCAACATTGTTGAAGTTAATTCTGCTAAATTCTATGTTAGTCAGATAATACCTTGGGTGGTGGTGTCATTCCTGGATATTGGTTTGAATAAATCTATTGACCAAATTGGGGTATTAAAAGTGACAACTTGGTGAGGAAGACCACATAACAGATGAAATAATAAAGAAGTCAGAGATATAGAGCTTTCAGAAAAGCCTAAAAAGGCATATGGTAGTTGCTTTGAGATAACCAAAGAAATGACATATTTTTCAGGAAGTAGTTTTCTTTTTTTTTTCCTTTGTTTTTACCTTGGCTCTAGAGGGAAATACTCAGACAAAATGAGTGTGTGTGATTTAGGTGACTTTTGTTTCAAAAACAAATTTTGACATTATGTAATCTGAACCTAGATGAGTACCTTGTGAAATTGTGAATTCTGTCACTGATTCTTCCTCTCAAAAAAGCTAAATAAGGGAGGTGTATTTTGTTAACTTCCATCTCTGATGTCTTCTCACAAGTCTTTCTGTATCAAGAGATTCCTGGCCAAGAAACAAAAGCAGAATTGTCCTATTCCCCAGTGGATTCAGATGAAACTGTTAATAGTATCAAGTACAACTGTAAGAGGAGACATTAGAGAAGAACCAACTGGTTCTGTAAACAGTTGCACATGTAATGGCATATTTATTTATACTCTGTCTAGTTCATGAGTATATTGCCATATGAAGCTGGAAATTTTATCACCATGTGAACAAGTCAACCTGTTTTATTTGGAAAATTCTTATTTTTTTCCCCTCTATTTTTATGTTTCCACATTAATAGATTGGTAGGTTGGTTCATAAATATGTGAGTCCTTTTTATTTTTTTTCTCAAAGAAAAAGAATCTATAGAAGGGAGTTCAGGTTATTACAAAGAAGTGAACTGGATCATCTCCCTGATTCCTTGAAATTCCTAGAATCCATGACTCTAACAGTCACCTGGCTGTTGCTGCTGAACTCTAGAAAAGGTTTACAGCGATATTTTATTTTAAAGTAGGATTGGTGACTAGTCTCAGGCAATGCTTATCTTTATTATCTCTGACTTCTGTTTGTAAAGTCTATTGCTTTGTGCCTAGAGAAGGAGGACACTTTTGCCTTGAAAATGGGTGCTTTTTTCCTTGATATAGTTGGTTAATTTCTTCTTTCTTCGTCTTTGTCTTCTTCATCTTCATCTTCTCCCCTTTCTTCTCCTTCTCCTTCTTTTTTTGTCCTTGTTCCACATTTCCTCTTAGAAAAGACTCTATTAGTTCCTTATATGTTAGCATGAAAAAGCATCCCTTTTCACTTTTTCTTCCAGAGTTATTTTCATACTGGCTTGTGCAACAAAAGGCTTTATTTCTTAATAAAGGAATTTTAGATACTAGTGGAGAGACTATCAGAACCACTTAAATAACCATATTTCCTGTGTGCAAGGTAAAAGAGAGATGTCAATATGCTTCTTTTCTGATCACTCTCACCATAAAAGATAAACGTATGTTATTTTACTTTTTTTCCAAGTAGTTACAAATGATTGAAGGTAGTCTAAGGAGTATAGAAAGTACAATATCTTCTAGTGTATTACATAGGAGACTTTGGCTTTATTTATGATTAGATACCATACTTTAAGAAAGTTTCTTTTAGGAAATTTGCTTTTCAATGATTCCCAGTGAGTGTATCTTGTATAATACATACATTTTAAAGAACTTTTTATCGTGATTTGAGTGAAAGTTTACAGAGCAAGTTCATTTTCCATTCAACAGTTCCTACATATTTTGTTTCGGAACACTGATTGCAATCTCCACGATGTAATAGCTCTATTCCCACTTCCTCCCTGTGGTTACCTATTCCCTGTGTCCTTTCCTATGCCTCCCTACCTTTCTCCCTCTGCAAATGTTGCCCTTCTGATCTCCCAAGGTTGATTTTTCTAAGGAGTACACCTCCCTGCTATAATTGTTTACCTTGTAGGCCTGTTTACTGTTTGGATGAAAGTTAAGCCAGGCGAATTAGTTCAATTCCAGGCCTGAAGGGTGACTAGGGGCCATAGTCTTAGGGGTTTCACCAGTTTCTATCAGAGCAGTCAGCAAGGTCTTTTTTTCTTTTCTTTTCTTTTTTTTTTTTTTTTTTAATGATTTTGAGTTTTTAGTTCTTCATTTTTCTTCTACTTTATCCTGGATCTCAATTTGATCCCTTCCCAAGTGGTTGGCAGTAGTAGCCAGGTAATATGAAATTCTGGTTTCAGGGTCACGTAGGCTGAGGTTCCCATGGTCCACTAGTCCCTTGGACTAATTGTTTCTATGCAACTTTGATTTTTACACTCTTATTTGCTCCAGAAGAGATGAGACCAATTGTATCTTAGATTTTTTTCCCACTAAGTTTCTAATTTGTTTATTGTGCATGGTAACCATTTTGATGACTGTTATTTTATTCCAGTTCTTGATTCTCTTGTTTCTTGTTTCTTGAATATACATATTTTTTTATTGTGATTTTGGTGAAAATTTGCAAAGCAGATTCATTTTATTCTCAACAGTTCATACACATTTGATTTCACAGCCCCAATTACAATCCCCAACAATAAAAAGCTCTCCTCCCCTCTTCTCCCTGTAACTACCCATTCCCTGTGACCTTCTCATCAATGCATTCCTGTCTGCTCAGCTTTCCCTCTATTTGAATGTTGTCCCTCTGATGTATCATGGCTAATTGATCTAAGGGGTGCATCTCCCTAAAGGAGGTGGATGCATCTCCTTGGAGTAGGTGTTCTACTTGTAGGTCTTTCTACTGTTGGGCTGACAGCCAATCCATGGAAGTGTGTCCATTTCCAGGCTTGATGGATAACCTGGGGCCATAGCCTTGGGGGTCCCACCAGTTTCTATCTAACCAGTAATTTTGGTCTTTTTTGTGTTTTTGAATTTTGTTCCACATTTTTCCTTCTACTCTATCCAGCATCTCCAATTTTGATCCTTTCTGAGTGTTTGGCATTGGTAGCTAGGCACCATCTAGTTCTTCTTGTCTCAGTGTTATGAAGGCTGACATGGTAGTCCATTGTGGTGCATCATATCTTCAGACTAACTGTTTCCAAATCACTTTGATTTTCTTCACTCTTCTTTACCTAAGACGAGAGGAGACCAATAGTTGCATCTTAGATGGACTCTTGAAAACTTTTAAGATCCTAGTCACTGTTCACCACAGTAGGATGTAGAACAAGATTTTTATGTACTGTGTTGTGTCTATTGAGCACAATGTCCCCTGAGACTGTGGTCATGAGCCCACAGGCCTAGTGATTCTCTCCCTCAGAGTTGTCTCTGAGAAGCTGCTCCAACCTTGTCCTCTGTTACTTCTGTAATGTATATGGATATTTTCTAGCACAATTACATATGCAAGGCTATCTTCAGCAAAATCTATCCTTGGTCTTGGGTATATTCCTATTCACCCAACCCCACCTGATCTTCTCATCTGGCTAGCATTTACCTGTAGCTAAGTGTTGGCTGCCACAAGTAATGCAGTATTATGCATGCAACAGTATTTACCTTGGTTGTCTATATCTTTTGTGCATGTTTCTGTATACTCCCTTTCCTCATTGTCACCATGGAGGTCACACACTCTTGTCATACCTCCCTTCCTCTCACCCAAATCACCATGTGATCCCCAACTAGTCAGAAGTTTTCCCTCCCTTTCCCTCCAATCCTTGGTAAACAACAAGGTGAATTTCCTTCCCTGTGTAAACGTTTTCTTGACTTTTTGCAATAATGGATTCACACAATATTTGCCCTTTTGTGATTTACTTATTTCACTTAGCATAATGTCCTCCAAATTCATCCATGTTGTGAGGTGATTCATGGATTCTTCATTATTCTTTACTGTTGCAAAATATTCCATTGTGTGAATGTACCATAGTTTGATTATCCTTTCATTTGTTGATTGTCCTTTAGGTTGTTTCCATCTCTTTGCTATAGTAAATTGTGCTGCAGTGAACATGGATGTGCACATGTCTGTTCGTGTCTGGCTTTCACCTTTTTAAGATATATTCCTAATAATGGAATTTCTGGATCAAAAGGTACTTCATTTTTCAATCTTTTAAGGAAACGCCATTCTGTTTTCCACAGTGGCTGTACTATTTTACACTCCCACCAACAGTGTATGAGAGTTCCAATCTCTCCACACCACACCCTTGCCAGCATTTTTAATTTTCTGTCTTGTTGAACTTTGCTGCTGTTGCTGGGGTGAGATGATATCTTATTGTTATTTTCATTTGCATCTCTCTAACGGCTAATGATTACGAGCATTTCCTCGTGTGTTTGTTGGCTGTCTGTATATCTTCTTTAGTGAAGTGATGTTCATGTCCTTTGCCCATTTTATAACTGGATTATTTGTCTTTTTGGTGTTGAAGTGTTGAAGTTTTCTATAAATTTTAGAGATAAGTCCTTTGTCATATATATACAGCCAAATATATTTTCCCCAATCTGTAGGTTCTCTTTTTACCCTTTTAGAGATGTCTTAAATTGAACATAAGAATTTAATTTTTAAAGGGTCCCAGTCATCCAGTTTCTCTTCACTGCTTGTATAATTCGTGTTATGCTTGATAGTCTATTTATGCCATAAATTAGGGACCCTAGATTTGCCCCTATTTTATCTTGATGAACTCTATGATTTTTGGTTTTACTTTTAAATCTTTGATCCAATTTGAGTTTATTTTTGCATATGGGGTGAAGTATGGGTCTTGTTTCATTTTTCTGGAAGCACCACTATGTCTCCGCCATTTAGTGGGTTTTGGCTCTTTGTCAAAGATCAGCTGTCCATAGATGGATACATGTATTTCTAGGTTCTTGATTATGTTCCATTGGTCAATTTGTCTATCATTTTAACCAATGCCACACTGTTTTGACTATTGTTGCTGTACAGTAGGTTTTGAGATTGGAGAGTATGAGATCTCCTACTTCCTCTTCAGCAGTGCTTTGATTATTCAAGGCAAACTTCCATATGAAATTAGTGATTGGTTTTTTCATGTTCTTAAGAATGTTGATGGAATCTGGATCGGGATTGCATTGAATGTATAGATTGTTTTGGGTAGCACTGACATTTTCACAATATTCAATCTTCCTATCTATGAACATGGCACACTCCTCCATTTATGCAGCTTTCTTGTAGTTTCTTGTAGTAGTGTTTTGTCATTTTATTTGTATAGGTGTTGCTGGCAAGATTTATTGCTAAGTATTTTATCTTTTTAGTAGCTATTGTAAATGATATTGTTTTCCTTATTTCCTTTTCAGAGGTCTCTTATGTTGAGGTACAGGAAGCCAACTGACTTTTACATACTGATCCTATATCCTTCCACTCTGGTGAACCTTTCTATTAGTCCCAGTAACTTTATTTTTGCTGAGTCTTTTTTTTTTCCTATGTATAAGATCGTGTCATCTGTAAATAGAAATAGCTTTACTTCTTCTTTGTTGATTTGGATACTTTTATTTCTATTTCTTGTCTTATGCCTTGGCTATGACTTCCAATATAATAATTTATATATATATATATATATATATATATATATAGTGATAGAGGGCATCCTTGTCTGGTTCCTGTTCACAAGGGGGAATGCTTCGAGTCTTTCTCCATTGACAGCAATATTACCTGTTGGTTTTGTGTATATGCCCTTTATTATGTTGAGGATTTTCCCTTCTATCTCTATTTTGCTGAGAGTTTTGAACAGGAATGGGTGTTAGATTTATCAAATGTCTTTTCTGCATCAGTTGATATGATCATATGGTTCTTTTGTTTTGTTTTATTTATGTGATGAATTACATTGATACACACACACACACACACGCACACACACACACATATTGAACCATCCTTGCATGCCTGCTATGGATCCCACAGATCATGGTGTATAATTTTTTTGATGTGTTGTTGGATTCTGTTGGCTAGGATTTTGTTGAAGATTTTTGCATCTATATTCATGGGGGATATTGATCTGTACTTTTCCTTTTTAGTGGTGTCTTTACCCAGAGTTATGCTTGCTTCATAGAATGAATTTGGGAGTATTCCATCATTTCCTATGTTCTGGCATAGTTTGAGTAGTATTGGTGTCAGCTTTTCTCTGAACATTTGATAGACTTCTCCAGTGAAGCCATCTGAACCAGAGCATTCTTCTGTGGGGATTTGTGACAGTTAAGGTTATGTGCCAACTTGGGTGGTCCTGGTTTTGAGAGGCGGGGTAGCTGGATGTAGTGATTCCCGATGATGACACTGATAATCATCTCCATGGTGGATCTACTGGAGGAGCTGAATTGCTAGCTGCCTTAGGGATATGGTCTGCTTCCATTATATAATGAGAAGCATTGAGAGTGGTCTCTGCAACTTTTTGACATGCTTGGAACCTGCATGTAGCCAAGTTTCATTCAGCATCATGTCATATCTTGCTGACACTGGAACTTCTTATGGACTTTAACTAGTGGCCTACCATGTGGTTTGATGATCTTGGGACTGTGCCTTTTTATTTGTCAACCTTGGCTTTGTCAGCCTCAGCAGCCAGTAGCTGCCTGAGTTAAAAAAAGTTTCTAGCTTCAGTGGGATGGGAGCGGTAGGCATAGCTGTAGCTCAAGGTTCAGGGGGTTTCACCAGCCACTAGAGTTGTAATTTGAACTTGGATCTAACCTACTAAACTGTAAGAGAATAAATCCTTGTTTGTTAAAGCCATGTATTTGTGGTATTTCTATTAGAGTGGCACTAGAGAACCAAAACAGGAGATTTTTGAGACCTGCTCAATTTTTCTTTTGTTATGGGTTTGTTCAAGTATTATATTTCAGAATGGGTTAGTTAAAGTAGGTTTTTTGTTTCCAGAAATTTGCCCATCTCTTCTAGGTTTTTGAATCTGTTGGAGTGCAGTTCTTAATAGTTTTCTGTTATCTTGTTTATTTCAGTTGGTTCTGTTGTGATGTCATTATTTTAATTTATTATCCATGTTATTTGCATCTTCTTTCTATTTTCCTTTGTTAAATTTGCCAGTGGTTTTTCTTTTTAGGTGGGAGCAGGGCAGGCCAGAGGGCGTATAGTTAAGCCAGAGGAAATTATAAGAACTGGTCTAGGAAGGAAGTGCCTGACCAGGGCCCATACCAAACCCCAGCACATAACCCTTACAAAAGACCCCAGCACCTGACTCTTACTCCAGAAAGCCCCCAATCATTTCCTGCCCACTATGTTAATGAAGTGCTTCAGCTCTGCTTCTTGCCCCCATCCTAATAGGATGCTTTAACCTTATTGGTTCCTGTAACATATACCCTGCTCTCAATCTGGTCCTCTAGGAACCAGGAAGAAAATCACTATTAAAAAAACCTTTCTTTCACCTGGGCAGCGCAACTTCTCTGGCCCCTCTCAAGGGCCCGTAAACCTCTCCTGGGAGTACAGAATAAAAACTTCTCTTTAACTCCACTTTTGGGCGTCCTCTTCTCCTTACTGCAACCTTACATCTGGTGCATTGGCCGGGAATGGGAAGTGTGGTGCAAATAATCTCTGCTGGAACAGAGTGCTGCATGCCCCCCTTCTCCCTTTCCTCTTCCTTTTCATGGACCAGGAACCTCCAGCCATCATCATCCAACACCTGTGAGTTTCCCATTTTGGCTAATTTCCTAATCCTGGGCACCTGGATCCCAAGTCCCAGTTCTACTTCCAGAGCCTCTGTCCACAAACCGTGAGCTCATGTCAGAGTCTCTTCCACTCCAAAGGCTGAGGTACCCCAGGTCACCCTGGGTTCCCTGTCTTTCCATGGCATAGCCGTTCCAGACTGAAGACTACGGCGGAGACGTCCACTGTTTTCTTCCGGTCTCCATTTCCAAGATTCTGGCGAAATGACTGGGATGCTGGTCCTTTGACAGAATCTTTCCACCGGGACTTAAGGGATCATGGGTAACCAGAGCTCCAAACCAGACCCAACTACACCCCTCTGGTGTCTCTTACTCAACCTCCTGTGCTCTGGGGCTGGCTCAGGAATTACGTTCCAAATGCCTAATTGTCTATTGCAATACTGTTTGGCCCCAATAATAATTTTCGATGGCCTGAGCAAGGAACTTTCGATTTTAATATTCTTACTGATCTCGATAATTTCTGCCACCGCACAGGCAAATGGCCAGAGGTTCCCTACATCCAAGCTTTCTTTTACCTGCACTCCCATCTCTCTCTCTTTCTCTGCTTCCCAGAGAGCAGCCACATCCATTCTCAACAGCCCCTTCTCTGTCCCTTACTTCAAAGTGGCTGACTTTGAAGGTGTTATCTGTGTCCATATTCCTTTCTCCCTCACCAACTTATCTCAGATTGAAAATGTCTGGATTCCCTTTCTCACAATCCCACCACTTACATTAAGGAATTTTGTTACCTCTCTCAAGCCTATCACTTAACTTGGCATGACATTTATGTCATTCTTTCTTCCACTTTAAATTCTGACAAAAGGGAACATGCCAATCAAACTCATTTAACTGACTCTACCATGCCAGTGGGTCCAGAAGCCATTTCTGGGCAGGAGCCTGGATGGGAATACCAACTAGACACCCAATCTGGGCGGAATGGCTGCACTTGCAGGGACAAAATGCTCCAGTGCCTCCTAGCGGGCTTGCAGACTATCTCACATAAAGCTGTTAATTTTGATAAGCTGTGAGAGATTACTCAACTCTCTAATGAAAACCCAGCAACTTTTCTTAATTGCCTCACTGAGGCCCTTTTACAATATACTTGCTTAGACCCAACCTCCCCGGCAGGAGCTACTGTTTTAGCTACTCACTTTATCACCTAATCTGCTCTTAATATTAGAAAGAAACTGAAAAAGGCAGAAGAGAACCCCCAGACTCCCACCCAAGAACTGGTGAATATGGCCTTTAAAGTTTTTAATACCCGGAAGGAATGGGCTGAGGCAGATAGGGAATCCCGCACTCGCCAGAAGGCTAATTAACAAGCCCAAGCCTTAATGGCAGCCCTGAGGTCAGCACCTACTCGACCAGCCAGAAACAACATACCAACTGGAGCCTGTTTTAAATGCGGAGAGGAAGACCACTGGGTCAGCTGTTGTCCACACCCACTACAACCTTCCAGACCTTGTCCGACGTGCAGTCAAATGGGACATTGGAAAAGTGACTGTCCCTCGGTGCCAAGATACGGAGGGCCAGTCCCTCCAATCCCTGACCTGCCGTTGACTGTTCTGGGTCTGGTAGCTGAAGACTGAAGGAGCCCTGACTCGTCAACCCCAATCACTCTCGCTGAGCCCAGGGTAACACTCAAGGTAGCGGGTAAGTTGACCTCCTTCTTGGTCGATATGGGAGCTACCTATTCTGTCTTACCTTCCTTCCCGGGATAATTATACCCCTCCCCAGTCTCAGTGATAGGAGTTGATGGACACCCCTCCAAACCCCAGGTAACAGGTCCTGTCACATGCCTCACAGACAACAGAATTATTACACACTCCTTTCTAGTGATACCTACCTACCCCACCCCACTTTTAGGAAGAGACCTTCTTTTTAAGTTAGGGGTCACCCTACGCTGGGCTCAAGACCCCTCAGCACTACTTCTACTACTATTAATCTCTACTCCACCCTCCACACCGAACCCTCCTTTACATCCTGATTTAGCAGATCCCTTTGTGTGGGACATTTCCACTCCTACCATTACTACCCACCATTCACCTGTTCTTATTCACTTAAAGAACCCTTCTCATTTTCCCTCAAGACCCCAGTTTCCAATTTCTTCAACACACTGACAGGGACTAAAACCTCTTATCCAGCGTCTCTTGTCTAAGGACCTTTTAATTCCCACACATTCACCTTAAAATACCCCCATCCTACCAGTAAGGAAACCTGATTGCTCATATCTTCTAGTACAAGAC